>NW_022436955.1:363097-496166 GCF_009761245.1 Sapajus apella | reverse complement strand
TTGACCTCGTGATCCACCCGCCTCGGCCTCCCAAAGTGCTGGGATTACAGGCTTGAGCCACCACGCCCGGCCCTCTTTAGACTTTTTCTACTTCAACTTATTTCAAGCAAAAGGAAATTTAGTACCAACAATATCTAGGAAAAAGATGTATTTAATATGCTAGCTTTTATCTTTTTCTAATATCCATGAAAATGAATTAATAAATATTGAGATAAAAATCAACAAGCTAATCCATCATGCCAGCTAAAGCTGACGCCCTTTCCCCACTCTGGGGAGCACTGCCCCAGCACCCAGCACAGCAGGCACCACCGCACATTCCTCAGCTCTCAGGGAGCAGACCGGCATGCACAGGAGCAGTGGGCCTGGGTCTGGCCCCTGGGCGGTGGGACTGGAAACAGCCCACTTTACTTCCCTCTTCGTGGCCTGACCCTCCTCCTGGCAGAAGGCCTCGACTTCCGGTCCTGTGAGGCCTGAGGACAACCCTGATTGGCTGGGAATGTACAGTGCTCGCAGGCAGGCGGCATGGGACCTGGTCATGTCACTGAGTCCAGGCTTCCAAGCCCGCAGACCTCCTGCTCCCTTCTCTGTTCTTGGCTCCACTCTTGGTTCCTTGGTCTTGGTTTCAAGGTGGAATGAGCACACTGGTGGGCTCCCCAAGGAGTGTGTGGCATCCTACGGGAAGGGAAGGGGCATCCACACCTTCCTTGGCTGGGGTGGGCGAGCTGGTAACATGAATCTGTCCCTACCTCCTCCTACCATCTCCCCATCCCCAGAGGCCAACTTGGGGCCTCATCTTTTTTGAGAGGAGATGATCACCTCAAACATCCCAGACACAGTGGTGGGGGGCCCAGGGCCCTGTTCTGTGAAGGAGCTTTGTTGTCATGGTAACTTCTGGTCTCCTAGTGGCCACTGTCCTCGTAGAAGGGAGCTGGGAAGGAGCAACAGGGACCCTGCCCTGCCTGCCTGTCTGCACAGCATCTAACATTTGAGCTCGCGTGAGGCAGGTGGGGAGGGGGCTGACCTGATGAAAAGGTGGGAGTGGGGGCCCCTGCTTTTCATCAGGTCAAGTCTAACCCGTCCTGTGGGCCGGCCTCCCCCTCAAGCCACTGTCTTCCCGCTCCTGCTCCTGTCTTGCTGCTTCCCTCTCCGCTTCCATGAGGGCCCTCGGTGCCGTCTCCATCATGCACACTTCTTTTCTCTGGGCGCCCAGTCCCACGGGTGCTGGTTCACCTCAGTCCACTGTGAGCCCTCCTCTGTCTCCACTGTGGTTCCCTGTTCCTCCACCCAACATTTAGGTGCCAATGTTCCCAAGGGCTCAGCCCTCAAAACCCTTTTTGCTTTCCCGAGCCACCTTCTCCCTGAGCCAGATCCCGCCTGATTTTCCTCTGTGCAGGGGACAACTGGGTGACCCCTACCTCATCTCTGGGTCACTGGCCTTTCAGACTCAACGTGTCCCCAGGTAGACTCCCCTCCTGGTTTCCCGTCCGAGGCTCTGGTGCTGCATTCCTTCCTGCCTCATTCTCCAGCTTTCTGCCCTATCAGCATGTCACCACCACTGCTGACTCAATATTTTTAAAAAAATGATATTAAATTGGACTCATTTTAAAAAAAACACCAGCTGATTCTAGGCCACAATATCCACAAAACCAGAGGTTTGCGTGCTAATTTTTCTAATATACACTAAAATAATAAACTATTAAAACAAAAGATGTTGGTCTATATGAACTGCCAGGTCATTTGTGTGCCCCAGGAAAGCCCACACCCCTCTTTGGGGACACACAGCCTCTTTCCAATGGCATTCCTGTGCTTCCTGTCACACAGGCTGGGGACCCCAAAGTTGGGTCCACTCTTCTCTTCCTCCTTTCCTGCAGCTGACTGATTCCCAAGGTCATTTACCCCCAGGAAGGTGTGAATCTGTCCCTTCTTCTTACCCTCCAAGGACACCCCCACCTCCCTGCATGGATGAGGGCAGGAGCTCCAGACTGACCTCCTAATCTCCCTCTAGTCCATCAATGGTAGAATCTTTCACTGGTGCCACAATGGAACCCTCGGTGCTCCCCACTGGCCGCATGGAAGAACCAAGGTCCCTTGCCCCCTAGCTCCTTCGACTCCTCCATCTGTTAGCTCACCCTCATCTCACCATCCTTCCCATGGAGGAGCTAGGGAAAGACCTCTGCTGAGAGAGAGTGAGACAGGGGCCAGAGGGAATAGAAGGGACAGATACCACAGTGGCTCCACCAGGAAATGTCAAGTGGGAAGCAGCGACTCCAGCAAGGTCACAACACTTGTGGGAAGTGCCAGGGTGTGGCCTCAGAGGATCTGGGGTAGTCATTTGACTCCTGGGACTCAGTTTCCTCAACCATAAATGGTGTTCTTCATGCCAGGCTTGCCTCCCAGGGATTCTGTGAGAACCCAGGGTCTGGAAAATGGGCTCTCCGACTGTGGGGCACTTAAATCGTGGGGTGTGTGAGTGTGCCCAGATCAATGTCAGTAGAATAAGTAATAACAACAGTAACTACAAAATCTGCTTGGCAAACCTGGCTTTGTGAGACAAGTTACAGTGCACAAAAAGGAGGGACATGCAGGAGCCACTGGGGGCAGATGGCTCCATCTCCCAGGCCAGCTGGCTGCCATAGCTCCCTGCCAACTCGGAGTCCCATCCACTGCCCTCCAAGCTGAAAGGGACTGGGGTTGCCCCTCCTGGGATTCTGGGAAGGAGGGAGCTGGACTTCTCCACCTGGTGAATCTTTGAGGCTAGCAGGAAGAAGTACCCTGAAGGGAGAAGCCCCCTCCCAGAGAGGGCATTGGGCGCTTTGCATAAGAACCAGGTCTGTTTCTGTAGCCCCAGGGGGAGACTTGGGTGGGGGCATGCCTGAGACCACAAGGCCAGAGTTCTGTCCAGTGAGTGCCCCCGAGATAGGCTGGGGTGGACCAGAGCACACTCTCCAAGGAGAAGTCGCTACCTCAATTAGCTCTCCTCCTAGGAGCGGCCCCACTGATCTCCACAGAGGCACAGCAGGCTCCCAAGGGCTGCAGCCCCCGCAGCCCCCAGCCTTTGCCCAGCGTTCCTGGCCACATTGTGCCCGAGGCCCCACGCTGCCCTTTTCACTCCCTTTGCCTGGCCAGCAGTAGGCAGTGCCTTTGAAGTCTTGTTTTCTGGTCCAATTGGAATCAGCTCAGAACCAAAATTAGAGAGGCTGCACAATCAGCATGCAATTTAAAATGCCATCCAGGCCTCCCCCCACTCCCCCCTTTTTAAAATGTCATCTTAATTAGGTGAAGCCTGGCTTCATGTTTTCTGAATTTCAAGGTAGTTTCTCTAGGACATTTCCTGTCTTGTATTTTTATCTTCAACATAAGGTGGAGGCAGTGACTGGAGGCTGGTCTGCAGGTATGCAGGCACCTCGGTCCTCAGCAGGTTGGCCCTGGAGGCTCAAGAAACACTGATCTCAGGGGTCCTGGGGACAGCTGGTGGTAGGTTGACCCCACTGAATTCAGCACTGCCCTTTCTGGGCCTCTGTCCAGTAAGGGGCTTTGTTAGGGGTTACGAGGAAACCCTGAAGAAGCTGGGGCAGCCTGGTCAGCTCTTCTGCGCCCTCCCTGGGCAGTCAACTCACTTCCCTGCCTAAACTGTAGATTCTGCCTCAGTGATGGAGTTTCCTAGAGTATGGGCCACTGAAGATTCCAGGTTGTCTGGGACCCTGCATTAACACCATGAACTCATGCTAGAAAGGCTTCTGACGAAGCTTCGGTAAGAAAGTGTGCTTGGTGCCCATTTGTCTTTGACACCCCTCAACACCTGTGAATCATTCCTTTCAACAGGGAGGGAGCGGGGAGCAGTGAGACTGGGCTCCTCGACCCACTGCAGAATTCCAAATATGCTGATCCACAAGCCCATCACAGAGGACGGCAGGGAAACTCCCTGTTAGGGGCTGAACTATGTTCCCCCAAAACTCACAGGTTGAAGTCCTAACCCCCAGGACCTCAGAATGTGATCGTGTTTAGAGACAGGGTCTTAAAAGGGTGATTCTGTTAAAATGATTAGGTGGGCTATAATCCAACAGGACTGGTGTCCTTATAGAGATTAAGACACAGACTCACACAGAAGGAAGGCCATGGGAAGACAGCTATCTACAACTAAGGAGCAGAGGCCTCAGAAGAAACCAACCCTGCCAGCACGTTGATCTCAGACTGCCAGCCTTCACAACTGTGACTATGCTTTGTTATGACAGCTCTGGGAAACAAACACAGCCCCCAAGGTGGAGCTCTGTCTGGGGTTCGGAGTTGGGGTTCTCTCTCCATCATTTCAAACTCTATCTACGAGGCCATGTGGGGTCAAGGTCGTCCCCTCCCTGAGCCTCACCTCTGCCACCATCCGTCCCTTTCTAGGCTTTGCACACACGCCAGCCTCATTTCCTTTGCAGCTCCTCCTGGACTGGAGTCTTTGTAAGATTGGCTCCTTCTTATTTTTCTAGTTTCACTTTAACTCCCAAGATAAGGCTTTCCCTGACCGCCCCCCCAACCCTAATCTAAAGCAGGTTTTTCTCACCCTAACATGTTTTTCTTTTCTTTAACAGCATCACAGGTCCTTCTTCAAGCTGGTGCTCTTAAAATATTGTTCATCATTTATTCAGCAGGTCCAGGAAGATGCCATCTGTTAATGAAACTTGCTTCTATTGCAATGCCTAAATTAGACAGGTTTGTTTCCTTGATGACTATTTCTTTTCTTAGGGAAATTATAAGCTCTGTGAGGGCAGGGCCCACATCTGCTTCAGTGACTATTGTCTTCAGTTACAAGATGCTGCTCGTGGAATAAAGGGACTCCAGGCTATACATTGAGGGGTTAGAAAACATGGGTACAAGACAGGTGTTCTGCTGTGGCCTTTCAATGCCCTTTCTCTTGCCAGTGTCTATAAAATGAGGGCGCCACATTGGGTAGATCACAGGTGGGAAACTGGCTTCAACTTCAGGGCTGACTGCAAGCGACTGGTAGTGGCTCCCTGGGCACTGGCTCTCCTGAGAGGACTCTGAGGGCAGGTTAAGCGCCGTGACTGAAACACAGTGACTGCCAGGGACAAGAGCTGGGGGTCAATGATAGCAAGCACTCAAGACACATCCTTGTCACCCTTTAGAAGTGGTCATCTCTGGGGTCGCTGTCAGCCATCATGCTTTGTGATGCTTTGTCAAGTGTGCAAGTCCGCAAACTGTCTGACAGTCACGAGGGGCCCTACTGCTCCAGAGGGTGAAGTTGCTGCCCACCCAAGATGCCAACTCATGCTCTGGTGCTTCCCAGCCTCTGCCATGTCAGGGTCTGTCCACACAGAAAATGCTGTTTCCAGCAGAGCCCCTTGTACAGAATACAGAGAGACGACTCATGGGGCAACTGGTCACCCATTTTGTGTGGCAAGCCTTGCTGGTGGGAGTCTTGCTGTGGGAAGGCTTCCCGCGAGCCTCCACATAGGGCTCTCCTCTGACCCCACCCTGAGCTCTGCATCACACCATTTGGTTGTTTGGGTCTCCAAGTATCTGTCTGGAAAACAAGACTGTGATTACTCTGGGGCAGGAGTGATGTCTTCCCCTGGCACACCCTGCCCCAGCATGGGATGGAGCACAGAGCTGGGCATACAAAAGGCAGTGGTGAAGTCATGGGAAGCAGTCCATAGGCAGGAAGAACAAGCAGTCAAAAGCTGTTCAGGACTCCTGCGACCCTTCTCCACTGACCCCACCTCGGCTGAGTGCAGAAGTCCCGTTTCAGACCGGGGAGAGGGCCAGAGATGGTTTGAACAAATTCGAGTCTAGGCTGGGGAGGAGACAGCAGGAGCCGGGTGTGTGCTGGTTGCTTGTCACAGCATTTTATCCTCCCAGAAAAGTTTAGGTGGAATTATTTAAAGACAGAAAAAAAGTGTTTTTCTGTGATTTGTTCAATTAATTATAAAGCAGCAGTTTTAAATAATTTGGAACATGTTAGTAAAGGGAAATGTCAGTAACGCCATAAACATGAAGTTAAGGACGCCGGTTGGGTGAGGAATCAATACACACAGTGATGGTATCGGCAACATGGCAGTAGCTCCTAGCAGCCAGGGGCTGGTGGGCTGGCTGTGTTCAAAGCGCCTTCTGAGAAGGGGCAGCCCAGGCGTGATCCCCAGTCATGTAGGGTACTGTTGGCCATGGGAAGGAGTTTGGCTTTTATTCCATGTGTGGTAGGAAGTCTTGGAGGCTTTTAAAGGCAGAGAGAGAAATAATATTGTTTCAAAAGCTCATGCTGGCTGCTGTGTAGAGCCAGATGGGGCTGGGGGACCTGGAAGGGCGTCCCAGAGGAGCACTCTAAGGAGGCCGCTGCAGCTGTCAGATGAGAGATGATGGGGTTTGGAGAATGTCTGAGCTGGACGGGCCCATAGAACTGCTGCTGTCTCTGCTCCCTCATCACACAAGTTGCGAAACAGAGGCACAGAGAGGAGGGGCTAGCTCACTGTTCCAGGGTCACTGGTGGCTTAGCTGGTGGATCCTGGGAAGAAGGCAGAGCTAGCTGGGAAGCGGAGGCTAGGGAGGAGGAGGGTGGTGGGTATCAAAACCATTCAGGGAGAGGCCAGTGGTTTGAGTTACCAAGATTCGAGAACCCAGGGAACCTCAGTCTGCTTGGGCTGGTTCTGGGGTCCCTGAGAACTGAACATGCATACAAGTGGGGAGAGGGTGACAGTGGTGACAGAAGTGGATTGTGAGCTACAGATCAGAGAAGATTGCTCACATCAATGTGAGACTGGACAGAGGGGCTGCTGTTGGATAACCCACAGGCAGGACCCCTGGGTGGGGGCACTCAGAGCTCCAGGACTTTCTGCCCACACCTCCACATCAAGGGGGCAACGCTGTGAGCAATAATTTGCGGGCAGGCCTATTAGGGTCTCAGTATCTTTACCTGTAAATTGGGGGTGGTGGCAGCATGCACCTCATAGGTGGTTGAGTTCTAAACGAGTCTGCAGTCAGGTGCTCGGCACAGTCAGTGACAATACTAACAATCCAACATGACGGCCACTACGGCCTATTAATCACCCACATCTGGCACTCTGACTGAGCCACTCCGCCAGGCAGAATGGTTTAGCTGTGTTCCACTCGGAAGAGAAGCACAATAAAACAAGCACAAGTCAGGGATTTGGCGAAGAAGAACTCACAAAAAAACAAAACAAATAAATGAACCAAAAAATTAAAAAAACCCAGTCTCCCTCCACACACATGCACATACATAAAAATAATGGGAAAATTCTAAGTGCCTTGAAGGTGAACAGAGAAAGCCCTTTCTGCAGCCTCTTCACGTCCTGAAGAAATCACTGAGAGCAAGGCAGAGGAAAAGGGGGTCTGGGGCACAGAGCTAGATGGAAGAGCTGGGGTTTGTGTCTAGATCTTCCTGACCCCCAAAGTCCATGCTTCTGGCTCCTCCACACCCCTTTTGTAAGGCCTTTCTCTGACCCTCAAAAGCAAATCCAAGTGACTTCCATGTCTTGACTGGGGTATGTCACATGGTCCATTAGTATTCTTAGCGGGGCTTGAAACAAAAAAAATGTCAAACCCACCCCATCAATTGTAATGTTAGCATAGGCCCAAACTCTTGTTTACTTGACTGCCATGGCTACCTGTTATTTTTATTGTTCACCAGAATCCGCTATCCACATCAGCTGGCCTTTATTCACCCCGGCCACACAGGCTGACTTCGGAGCTCTCAGGGGTCTGAGGAAACGAGGCCTTGCCCTGGGCTGGCGAATGGGCCTGTGGCCGCTCAGCAGGGACCAGGCTGGTGAGAAGGCCCACCTCAGGGAGCCAGCAGTGTTAAGTGTCTGGCTTCTGGAACTAAAACTTGCTAGCTGGAACTTTCACAAGTTAGTGGGAGACAAGTCAAACTGTCTGATTTATAAAATCAGGCTTAAGTAAAACTCCACACATTGGTGGTTCAACTGGCAGCCTTGAAGGGACCTAAGAAAACTCAGGAACCACCCAGACAGACTTCAGCTCCATCGAGGGCACCAGAGCCAAGTGGGAGCAGGACAGCGATTTTCAGATCGATTTGTGTAAAAGTTTATATTCTAACAAATACTGCTATTTTGTTTTTTGCCAGGGATAGGCCAAATAGGAATCAACTCATTTTACAGATGAGAAAAATCAGGCCTGGTGAGGCCAGTATTTCACCCAGGGAAGCATTCGAAGGTGAGTAACACAGGATTCAGTCTTGACTCTGTCACTTGCTCTCTGTGTGACCTCACAAAACCTCAGCATTCTAATCTGTTTAAACAGTCCCAACTTCTCAGGGTGTTATCAGGATTAAAGAAATGAATACAAGCCACTTAGGACAGTGCCTGGAGCACGGCGACCAGTCAGTGGAGGTTAACTGTTACTATGTCACACAGTTGGCCATGGTGAGCTGCAGCCAGGGGCCAGCTGGTGCCACTTTGACTGAGAGAAGCCACCCGTTTATTGAAATTCTCTGTGCCGCCTGACCACTACAGCTTTTCCTGTTTGTTCCTCTTTTCTCAACTCTAATTCTACGAGAATTATCCGGCTCAGAGGCCTCAGCTAGCAGCTTACACGCCTGGTACATAGTAGGCCATTAATGCAAATGTTTTAGGATTATAGGTGGCCCTTTTGAGACATGAAAAAAGCTAGAGCCTCTCTCCTTAGAGAGAGAAGGCATGTAAGCATGCACACACTAAACCTCCCACAGGAACTACACATCCAGCTACACTTGGACACAGATACACACAGTCACACACATACATGCATGCATACATGCACACACACACACTGCCCCCCATCCACCCACCCCAATCTGCATTTTATTTCTGAAGTGGCAGCTCCAGAATCCCAGGTTAGGAAGCTGGCCACTTACAAAACACAGGCATCTGAGTGGTTTCTAAGCCACAGCATTTGCTCAGATTGTCTGGGTCAATGCTGCCTCCAGAACCCCAGGTAGACTGTGCTGATTTCCCCCAGCAGAGTAATAAGCCTGGCAGAGTGGCTTGTGTAACTATTTCCATCCTGCTGAAGACGCTGTTTCCTCGTCATCTGGATTGTGTGGAAGTGGCTACTCTGCTAGCTCCCCATGCAAATTTAATAATGTTCTAAAAGCTCAGTTCCACATAAATATAAATGTGTTTCCAACTCTGAGGTTTCAGTGATCAGGAGCTTTTAGAAATCATTCAGATAATTATTTAACAGAGAGCCAACAGCTTATTGGAAAAAGTGATTCAGGGACAAGAAAGAAAGAAAGGAGGGAAGAGCTAGGAGAGAGCAGGGAAGAGAGGAAGGTGGAGGCTGCCTTGGGCTGGGTGGGGTGGGGCGGGGCAGGGGGGAGGAAGCACAGTGAAGCCTTGGCAGTCACAGCCCTGCCAGTCACATGCAGCCTCACGCCAGGCCGTTTCTGAAAAGGCTTTTATTTGAGAGAATTAGACGCAGCAGATCGGAGGAAGCAGGCCCCAGGGTCCTACCTCCCCAGAGTGGGATCTGCCTCTGTTCATGCTTCAGAAAGGAGGAGAAAGCCTTCTCTCTTTAGGGTTGGACAGCCCCAGGAGGGCTAGCTAACCCAGCCCTGGAGGCTTCATCTGGAGAGTGAAGGTAGGAATGTTCACCTGGATGGCAGCCCCGAGCCTTGCCTTTGGAGTTAGGCAAGCCTGGGTCTTGGTGCTGGCTCTACCATCTCTATCAGCTGTGTGACTGTAGCCAAGTTACTCAACTTTTCTGAGCCTCGGTTTTCTGATCTGCAAAATGAGGCTAATTATTTTACCTAGCTCACATGGATAAGGCAAGCCTTCCCAAACTTCAGTCCTTTCTGTCTTGCTTTCACCATTTCTGCCCAATCCACATGATACCCCTAGCCTTATGCTCATGATACGTTTCATTTAATTAACTCATGTTTTAAAAAGTTAAGCCCCTACTTTGGCCCCATTCTAATATCTGGGCAGTCATGAGCTAGATGGGCTACTTTTTGGATTCATATTAAAATAAGCATATCCCTATTAAAATGAAGACTGTTGGGGTAACACCAGAAATAACAGTGTCTCAGAGCCCAGCATATATGCCCCACATGTGGGAGTAGTTGTTACTGCCCTTGTTATCATCACTGTCACTGATCAGTAAGTGCAAACTGGAGGGGAGGTGACAATGGGTCTATGCAAGCACCTGGTTCGAGAGCGCTTAACCCACATCTGGGGCTCCCATCCTCTTCTTGCCAAAGCCTGGGCCCCAGCCCCGGCTCCTCTTCACCTGTTTCCTTCCCACTTTTCACAGGTTGCCTCAGGTCTGCATATACAGAAGAGCATCCTACACAAAGATAACTATTTTATTTTGGTTTTTTGAGAAGGGTCTCACCCTGTTGCCCTGGCTGGAGTGTAGTGGCGTGAACATGGCTTACTGTAGCCTTGACCTCCTGGGCTCAAATGATCTTCCCACCTCAGCTTCCCAAGTATCTGGGACCACAGGCACGCACCACCATGCCTGGCTAATTTTTTATTTTTATTTTGTAGAGACAGGGTCTTGCTATGTTTCCCAGGCTGGTCTCCAACTCCTGGGCTCAAGTGATCTGCCCACCTTTGCCTCCCAGAGTGCTGGGATTATGGGCATGAGCCAGCACTCCCACCCCATAACTATTTTTTTAATTGTCTAGTTTTACATAAAGAAGAGAATACACACTCCCTGGTCCAGCCCAGCTGCGCACATTTTTCCATCTTCATAACTCCGTCCTCTCCAGTTTGACAAAACCTGAATTTCTAAGGAGGGGAAAAAGTACTCCATCCAGCACTGCCTGGTTATTTTTCAATTCTGCCTAGCTGACTAACCCAGAATTATTTCCTAATTACAACTCCACCAGGAAGCTATAACAGTTTCATTAAAAAGAAGAAAAGAACAGAAATTCAAACTTAACAAAAAATCCCCACCTTGTAAACATACACACACACGCACACACACACATACACACACACACACACACACACCCCAGTTAGACAAAACAGGTGCACTGTGTCCATGGCATCCACCCAGCAGGTGGCTGTGTGCACAGGAAACAGGGTTGGGTTTGGATTTAGAAATCCCAGATCTGAGTCCAAAATCTGTACTCCCAGCTGTGTGATGTTGGGCAAGGTGGTTGGCCTCTCTGAGCCTTGGCTTCCTTGTCTGCAACTAGGGGTCAAGATGGTGCCAGCTCGTGAGCTTGCTGTACGATGAGGGTACAGTGCAGGGAGTGAGTGCTCTGTGAGCTCTGGTCCATCACACCAGATATGAATGTTAGAGATATGAATGTTTCTGGTTTAAGAGGTCATATGTGGGTCTGGCCAAGAGCAAGCTGGGGGGCAGGTGGAGTTTATCTGACCCCACCCTGGGTACAAGGAATTCCGTGTCCTACTCCCAAAGGGGTGTTTTCTCAGTTAGCTGATGGCTAATCCCTACTGGTAGATGCTTCTCCCTCTAGGAGTATTAGTATGTTAACCAGGATTCTTAGAGACCTAAAAACCTTTAACACCCAAAGGGCTCTAACAGGGAGATTTCGGGCATGGGAGAGACACTTTTCAGTGGAGCCTCATCATCACTCTCGGATAATGTATACCTTGTAGGAAGAGTTGTGGGATGGCTACAGCTTCCAGAGAACTGGGATTCCCTCATTTTATCACTAGGGAAGAAACTTGGGTTTCCAGAACCAACTCAGATTCTGACCTGGAGCCCTAACCTGTTCCCATCATGGGCTCTGTTTGGTTAAGTGCTTTGGCTAGAGACAAAGGGTTGCTTTTCAATCTCTACCTGTGCTGGGCCCTAGTTGGAGGCCAGCAGGCTGTCACTGGTTGAAGGCCAGTCCTGCAGGTTCTAGGGTGCGGGTGACAAGCTGGGCAGAGGCACCCTGAACAGCCTTGATCCTCAGCCTCAGCATCTGTGTGTCCCTCTGGGTAGGAGCTAGAGGCAGTTAGAGCCCAGACATGCTGCTGAAGATCCTCCAGCAGGCTGAGACCCCCTCTGCATGGCTGTTCACACAGGCGTCCTTGAATGCAGCCTTGTTGAGGACTACTATAACTCAACTCCACATGGGAAACAAACGCTTCTCCCTTCAAAGCTGAAGGACTTTGTTTAGCTAAGCTCAATTCCAGCCCATCGCTCTGGCAACGGGGCTTTGGGGGATTTACATCTCATGCATCACAACAGGGGAATAGCCATTCAGCAAATAAGGGTGGTAAAAAAAAAACCCACAACACAACACCAGTGTGCCTGCCCCCACCCCAAGAGCACTGCCACAAAACAAGAACAGAATCAGCAACAACAGAAATCTCCCACAAGCCCATTCGGCTTTGGCTGGCAATCAGCCAACCAGGAATTCAAACTTAATCAAACTTTCCTGTCTCCCTTGTACAACTCAGGAAATCAGTAATTGGCTTTATAATTGAGTTTTCTGATCACGTATCAAAGGAATGGGTCCTGCCAAAGGCCAAGAAATGGCCTGTCTCCAGTAAGGACAGCCAAGGTCCCTAATAGAGGCTCTAGAAGGTACAGGAGGAGAATTAACTGCTGGTTGGCTAAGAATAGAGCCTGTTATTTATAACCAAGGAAGAAGCCAGTGACAGCCGAGCCTTGCTTGTGCAAAGTGGTCTCCCCTAAAACACCCACCCAGGAGCCCCAGGTTTCTGATTCAGAAAGGAAGCCTTTGACAACAGTGTCAGCAACAAGCAGGGTGGAAGACTGGGAGGCAGAGGCACAGAGACGATCTTGTTGAGGAGTGCCGTACTAACACCGGGGAGAGGGAAAGCTGCCTCACTGGGGCAGGGGCCTGGGCAGAGAGAGGAAGGGCTGATGGAAGAGCCATTCTGGAACAGGAAGTGGGACATGAAGGAGAAAGAGGAGTCCAGAGTTTCTGCTTGAATAACTGGGAGAAAGGTGGTGCTTTCAATATAAAGACGGAAGGGAGGAAGCCTCCTTTGTGTGACGTGGTTTTGCACGGGCTGGGCCTGGGATGCTAGCGCACCTTAGCAACAGGAGTGCTAACAGTTACCACTCAGCTTTTGTGTGCCTTCAATAAGTGCTAGGCCCCTGAGATCATCATCTCATTTAAGCTTCCCAGCAGCAAAAGGAGGTAGGTGACTTATTATACACACCAGAAAAGCAAGGCTCAGAGAGCAGAGGAGAAGGGCCTGACCATTTGTGAGCCACGGAGCTGGGACTTGGACCCAGGACTGTCTGATCCCAGAGTCCACAAGTTCAACCGCCGATGCCATTATCACTTCTTTACCTACGATGAAGACCTCTCACAGCCAAACAGAAGTAACTAGCAAAGGGCTCCCCATGCTGGAAAGGCAGATTAAAACCACAGTGAAACACCACTGTGTACAAATCTGAAGAGCTAACGAAAAGGCCTGGCAATCCAAATGTCAGTGAGTGTGCAGGACAAGAGAACCTTTATATGTTGCTCATAGAGTTTTCAACAGTACCACCATTTGGGAAAGTAGTTTGGAAGTTTCTTACGCAGTTAACATACCCTCCCAACATGATCCAGCAATTCTATTCCTGGGTAGTTACCACAAGAAACGAAAACATATGTCCACATAAAAACTTGTACATGAATGTTCTAGCAGCATTATTAGTAAGAGTCCCAGAATGGAAACCAGTGAAATGTCCATCAACAAATGACAAACAAATGATAGTTTACACTTGGGGTAGGTTGGAAGCTTGGTCATAAAGAAATGTGACGAGAGAGGCAGCAGCAAGAATCCAGAGACAGGCGGAGGATCTGGGAGGGGCAATGTGTGCAGATACCTAGCTCACATCCAGTCCACTTTTTTTCTTTTTGACATGGAGTGTCGCTCTGTTGCCCAGCATGAAGGGCAGTGGCGCGATCTTGGCTCACTGCAACCTCTGCCTCCTGGGTTTAAGTGATTCTCCTGCCTCAGCCTCCTGAGTAGCCGGGATAGTACTGCTACTCAGGAGGCTGATACTATGTGCCATCACGCGCAGCTAATTTTTGTATTTTTAGTAGAAACAAGGTTTCACCATATTGGCCAGGCTGGTCTCGAACTCCTGACCTCACAATCTCCCTGCCTGGGTCTCCCAAAGTGCTGGGATTATAGGTGTAAGCCACTGCACCTGGCCTTTTTTTTTTCTTTTTTTCTTTTTTTAAAGCAAGGGCTTCTGCTATGGTTGGAGCAAAGATAGCAGTCCCCACATTCTGCGAGACTTATCCTGCCGAAAGCTTTAACCCGGTCCCCCACCCCACCTACGGGAAGCTCGAAGCCCAGAGAATGACGTGGCCTGCCTGCAGTGTCTTCCTAAGTTAGTGCCAGAGCCAGGATTGCAGGTGGACTCCCCTCGCAGAGCCTGGCCTAGGTAGAAGTCAGGCACACCAGGGGTCAGCCCATGGCTCTGCTGCCAGTTGGGCAAGTGACTTAACCTTTCTTAGCTCAACTACAAAGTGCAGTAATAACTGTCACAACACTGTTGGCACAGTTAAGTGATATGATTTGGTGTTCCCTAACAACATTAGGACCTATCTGTCACCTACTAAGCATGAAATATGCACCAGGTACTGCTGTTAATTACTTGACACGCCAACCTTCCTATAGCCTATGTCCACGTGGGAACATGCTACTGCGGGGGAAAGGTGCAGAGAGGTCACACACACTCCAGCAAGTCCGGTGAGGTGGTCGGGCACCTGAGCCTTTTCACCCATGCAATGTTCCCAAACCCAGTCATTCATTCATTGCTTCCCCCGACCTGATATCAGGACCGCTCTGAAATTAGTCTCACCTTCAGTCATAGATATGAAATTATGGGTTTGATATGTTAGCGATCTTTTTTCAAGTACATATTAAAACTGATATGCAACTACAAAAGTAGAAATAAAAGGCTTATCCATGTACCATTTAATCTTATATTCCACCAAAGTACGTGTGCCATACCAGGGTAACACTGACATGACACGGGAGAAGCTGCCGGCACACTGTCTGGCACACAGAACATGGGACCCACGTTCCAGAGCTGTCATGCATGGTCATATCAGAAGGGCAACCCATTTTTAGAGCTGGAATAGGGGGCAGGGTGAGAAGCCACCACCACAGCCACCAAGAAATGAGTTTTCAGGTGTGCTCTGTCATGTCACAGAGAAGCGAAGCTGTTTAACTGCTCAGCTGGGCCCAAGTGAGGAGCAGGAAGCAGCCAACAGAGCCAAGAAAATAGGCCTGTCACCCCAACAGAGGTGCTGCTTCCAGTTGGCAGCAGCTTGGCTAAAATTCACACCTGAGCACTGTGCCACAGACTAGCTCCCTATTGACAAAAGTATTTCATCTCTTCTTCCTGAGGTCACAGCTTGGCATTTCCAAGACTTCCTGCAGTTAGGTGTGACCAGGAACCAAGTTCTGGCCTGATCCCAAACACTTCCCTTGCGACCTTCCCCAGTCTGCTGGCCTGATACCAGGAGTCCAGCAGAAGACCCTCAGCTAAGGTTAAACCACTGACCACAGGGGAGGTGGCTCAGGCCTACATGGGACAGGGCAATCCCTACCACTTCCACATTAGACTGTGGTGGGAGCAAGGAATTCACCTTCACTGAGTTGAGATCTTGAGATTTCTGGGCTGCTGGTTACAGCAGGTGGAGTTGGGCATTTTCCAGAGTGTCAAGAACCTTCTGTTGCTACCATACAAGGGCTTATACTTAGGGAGGTATTAACACTTTCTCCAATATTTTCAAATACTGGGTCCTTTTCAGAGTAAGCAATTATCAAACAGAGGAGCAGGGGTGAACTTGCAGCTCATAAGCCATGAACATGCTGTGTAATAAGATGCTGGACAGCTCCATTTTAAATTCTTAATTTGGCCAGGCATGGTGGCTCATGAATGTAATCCCAGCACTTTGAGAGGCCGAGGCGTGTGGATCACTTGAACTCACAAGTTCAAGACCAGCCTGGCCAACATGGTATAACCCTATCTCTACAAAAAATACAAAAAGTAGCTGGGTTTGGTGATGTGTGCCTGTAATCCCAGCTATTTAGGAGGCTGAGGTGGGAGGATGGTTTGAGCCTGGGAGGCAGAGGTTGCAGTGAGCCGAGATCATGCTATCTTACTCCAGCCTGGGTGATGAAGCTAGACTTTGTCTTAAGAAAAAAAATTCCAAATTTAAATTCAGCTCCATTTTATCCACAGGGTAGAAAAGTACCAGTATCTTTTGAGGTTGTTCTGGGGATGCAGTGGGATACATCCATGCCTGCAAGGCATCCAGCACATAGGCACAGAGGGGATGCTCAGTGAATGGTGGGCTCCTCCTGCTGTGGGCACAATTTAGCACACAGCCTCAGAAGCCACTAAACTCAGGGATGACTGCAGCCTAGGTGCAGTTCAGATTGTCTGCTGGGCAAGAGCCTGCTAGGGAATTTTGGTGGGGAATGTGGGGCAAGAAAGAGCCAGTTCCTTACACTCCAAAAGAGTGCAGGTCTAGAAGGCAGGGCAGGCAATGGTACCATGGTCAGAATATCTGTGTCCGTCCACAATTCCCATGTTCAAAACCTAATCCCCAAGGCAATGGTATTAAGAGGTGGGGCCTTTGGGAGGTGATTAGGTCATAAGAGCATTGCCATCTTGAATGGGATCAGTGCCCTTATAAGTGGGATTGAGGGAACCTGTTTGCCCTTTCTGCCACGAAAGGATGCAGTGACAGGGCACTGTCTATGAAGCAGAGAAGAAACCCTTACCAGATACCAAATCTGCTTGTATCTTGATGTTGGACTTCTCATCCTCCAGAAATGTGAGCAATTCATTTCTGTTGTTTCTAAATTACCCATTCTAAGGTATTCTGTTGCAGTGGCATAAAAGAACAGAGACAGATGAGTAGGTCTGGAGAAGAGAGAGGCTCTGGCAAGGGAGAAGAGGCAAGGACAGAATGAGGTGAGACCTCGAAGGGTACTGTCACAAGATTAGAAAGAGAACACACAGAAGGGGAGAAAATATTTGCAACTCACACATCTAACAAAGGACTTGTTACCAGAATAATGGATTCTTACAACTTAGCAATAAGACAAATTTAAAGATGGTCTCGCTCTGAATAGACATTTCTCAGAAGAAAATATACAAATGGCCAAAAACACATGAAAATATGCTCAACATCATTAATCATTGGGGAAAGGCAAATTAAAACCAACATGAGTTACCATCACACCCAGGAGGATGGCTACAATAAAAACGATGGACAATAACACGTGCTGGTTAGAGTGGGGAGACACTGGAACCCTCATATGTAGACGACGGGAATGTAAGATGGCGCAGCCACTTTGGAAAACAGTTTGGCAGTTCCTCAGAAAGTTAAACATGGAACTACATTATGAATCATCAGTTCTGCCCCTAGTTATGTACCCAAGAGAAATGAAAACATGAGGCTATACAAAACGTGTATGTGAATGTTCATAGCAGCATTATTCATAGTAGCCAAAAGGTGGAAACAAGCTAAACGTCCATCAAATAATGAATGGATGAATGAAATCTGGTATATCCATACAACGAAGTGTTATTCAGCTACAACACAGAAAAACCTTGAAAACATTATGCCAAGTGAAAGAAGCAAGGTGCAAAAAAGTACATAGTTTATGATTCCATTTACATAAAATGTCCAGAATAGAGAAATCCGTAGAGACAGAGAGCAGATTAGTGGTTGCCAGGGGCTGCAGGCAGAGGGGTGGAAAGGGAATGCTGATGGGTATAGGGTTGGGTGCTTGCCTCTGTGCCCTGCTTGGAGAGGGGCCAGGTTTCAGGAGTGGATGCACAGAGCCAGCTTTCAGGAGGCAGCCCCTCTCACGTGCCTCACGTGTGTGACCCCTACTCCCTGCTGCTTCCTGCACAGTGCTTGGGCAAGAGGTGTGGTTTCAACTCAGCAGCTGAAAAAACTGAGGCCTGCAAGAGGGCCTAGAAACAAGTGGGCTCTAGAACTCAGGTTCCAAACTCATTCTAGGTCTCCATGATCTGATTTTAACTACCCGCTCTGATTTTACTAGGAGCCATACAGAAAGCAATAGGCCAGGTGCTCAAACATCTGGGTTCAAGAACAGCTCTGTCACAGACTAGCCGCAGACTTTAATAGAGCACCCACCAATTCTGGGCCAGGCACCGTGCTGGGTGCTAGAGATAGACTCCAACCGAAGTCATATAGGCCATGCCCCTGTCCTTTACAGTCTTGCTGGGTTGGTGGGGGGGGGGGCACAGGCATAGATCAAATACTCAAATGAGCACACACACACAAACTGTGTTTACAAACTGTGACAAGACTTGAAGTAGCCCCCAGGGGTCTGAGAATCAGCAGAAGAGGCCCAGCCTATTCGGGGAGTCAAGAAAGGCTTACAGGAGAGGGGAGGTAGAGGTGGAACCCAGGCCCGGGGGAGGGGAGCAGAGAGGAATGTGGTAGAGAATGGCCCCAGTGGAGGAGATAACTCACTCAAAAGCCCAGAGGCTGGGAGGTTGTGGCATTTAAAGAGTCAGCAACAGAGCCTGTGGCAGGAGCTGTAGGAGATAAGGCCAGCTTTATCCTGAGAGCCAAGATGCCACTGAGCGCTTTTAAGCTGGGGATTAGATATGCATTTTTAAAAGCTCACTTTGGCTATTGTGTGGAGCACAGATTATGGGGTGGGAGGCAGGACAGGCAGTGGGGAGCTGGAGAGGCTGGTGCAATTGTTTGGTGAACTGGGGCAGTGACATTCCCACTGCTCTAGGTTCCAGGTACCCCAATGGTACCATGGGATACATGCCTATGTGCTCTGGGTTAGGGAGTTGGCCAATCAATAAAATGTGTGCAAAATGTTTGTAACAGTGCTATCAGCCCGGTGCCCAAAGGCCTCCCTGGCCTCCATACTTCCTCCTCAAGTCTGCACGGTATGCTCTGCTATCTCATCCTCATCCAGCGAGCTGCTACTGAAATTCATCCTTCCTGTCCCCAGCACACTGGAGACCTTCTGGACCGATCAGACTAAAACTGACAGCTTTGCACGGGGCTGCTCATCTCCTGCATCCCTGAGACATGGTTTCCCTTGACACAGATGCAGCGGTGCTAACACTTGACAGTTTTTCTGCCTGATTTAGTGGCTTCACCCCAGTGGCTCTGCGGCTCATGTGTGCTAGTCTGCACCAGCGTCCCCACTGGGTGGGGACCATGCGCATTTCTATAGTCCCCTGCCTCGGGCTATAGTCCTGTCTTAGAGTGACGACCCTGAACCACTGTAATTGATGGATGGCAAAAAAGAGGTCCCAGCCCCAAATTTGAGTGCTTCATCCTCAGTGACAGGCCTATCTGCCCCCACAGCAGGCTGGATGCTGTGGGGCAAGTGGGCCCAAGTGGCCTGCACTGGGGGCTCGCCAAGTACTGTCCTTGCTGCTGGGCTGCTTTTGCTGCTAACAGCCTGGCAGCTGTGGGAACATCAATTCCCTCCTTAAGAGAAAGTCAATCTTCAACTGAATACAGGTGCCCTGCCTTTGAAACTCGGTGTTGTTTTTTTTTTTTCCTATCTCTCTCTCTGTCTCTTTTGGATACAAAGGAAGAACCTTGTGCTTGGCAATCACCTAAACTTAGCAATTAAGTTCTGCCAGGGGAATTTATAGAACTTTTTAGAATTTATAGAACTAAAAATTAGGTGGGGTGGGGAGGGGAGATCTTAGATCTCATTCCTCGGATCTAATGGATGAAGAAATGGAGACCCTGTAGGGTAAGGGATGCGCCTGATATCACAACGCCAGCTGGGACAGGGCCTGGGGTCTGGTCTTTCTGTGAGGGGTCAGTGTTATCAGTCAAGGCCTGGCATGCTTCCAGTTCATGACAAAGATCCTATCGCACTTCACCCCTGCTGCTGAGTTCTGGGGGACCCCAGGCTGCCTGAGCTCCTGACTCTCCAGAGGCCAGAAAGTCACACAGAGGGAAGACCGGCCCCCATGCCAACCACTCTTGCTGTTGGAGCTGGGAGGCTTATGACACAGGGCTATGAAGGCTGCATTTTCCTACTCCCCTGACTTTTCCCCAGGAGAAAGCAGCCTCCTTTTAGAGGCCAGATCTGATTCTCTTCTCCCTGTATAGCTTGGGCACTTCTATAGCCAGAAGCCCAAGGATGTGCTCTGGTCTTACTTCCTGGCATGCCCCATATGGGGACACTTGGGAACTTCCTGGCATGCCCCATATGGGGACACTTTCCAACCTCCTAACCTGGTAGCTGGTGAGACCCCAGGAGCCAGCCAAGGTCGAAAAATCAGCCTCAACTGGAGCGGATGCGTGCTCCATTGTTCAGAGGCACCTCGGCCTTGAATGCCAGCAGGATGTGACCATGGCAGGGCTGGCCAGCTGCAGGCACAGCTGATGTCAGAGTCACTCTGATGGCTGGCTGAGGCTGCCCTCTTCCCAGTTTCTCAGTACTCACTGGCTATCAAATGTACGCTCGGCTCAGTGCCTTGTCCAAGGCTGTGGCTCCCAGTGATTTTCCTAGTAGGAAAGTTGAGGTGGATGATGTGGGCATGCATCCTCGTTGGGTGGGTTAGAAGCAGAGGTTCCCAACCTTTTTGGTAGCAGGGACCAGTTTCATAGAAGACAATTTTTCCACAGACCAGGAATGGGGGATGGTTTAGGGATGATTCAAGCCTATTACATTTATTGTGTACTTTATTTCTATTACTATTACAGTCTAATATATAATGAAATAATTATACCACACCATAATGTAAAATCAGTGGGAGCCCCAAGCTTGTTTTCCTGCAACTAGACAGTCCCACTTGGAGGTGATGGGAGACAGTGACAGGCATTAGATTCTCATAAAGAGTGTATGATCTAGATCCCTCGAATGTGCAGTTCACAATAGGGTTCACCTCCTATGAGAATCTAATGCCGTGGCAGAGCTCAGGCAGTAATGTGAGCAATGGGGAGTGGCTGTAAATGCAGATGAAGCTTTGCTCACTGTCCCACTGCTCACCTCCTGCTGTGTGGCCCAGTTCTTAACAGGCCATGGACCACTACTGGTCTGTGGCCTAGGGGTTGTGGATCCCTGGGTTAAAAGTGCACACTCTGGAGCTGGATTGCTTGGGTTTGAGCTCAGCTCCACCACTTATGAGTGGTGTGACTTTGGGCTAGTCCCCTCTCTGAACTTCATTTTCTCATGTGTAGAATGAGAATAATAATAGAACCTATGTATCAATCAGGGTCCTGGCAAGAAACATGGTGCCCTCAAGAGTGCAAGAGAAGAGGATCAAATGGGTCGACATGAGGAATGTGCTTGCAATGGTGCAGGCACACAGACGTGCCAGTGCTGCTCTTTCCTGTCACTCCTGGAAGCAAGTGGAGTGCAAGTGAGGGTGAAGGTCTCAAGAGTGACAACCCTGAACCACTCTAATTGACGGATGGCCAAAAAGAGATCCCGGCCCCAAACCTGAGTGCTTCCTTCTCTGTGACAGGCTGATCTGCCCCGCAGCGGGCTGGATGCTGTGGGGGCAAATGTGGCAGCAGGAGAGGCAGAAGACAGCAGCCCTGCCCTTTGACTGCTTGGGGGCCCAGATGCTGGTGGGTGCACGGGATAGGGACCCTGGAGCAGGGAAGGCAGACCTGGAGCCGTTTCTGGGAACTGGGAGTGTGGTTCTTGCTTTCAGTGGAGACAGGCAAGAGGCACACAGGTGGGAAAATCCCTGGCCTAGAACACAGGAAGCCTGATTCTCGTCTAAGCTCTGCTGTCCCCTGGTGGGATGATCTCAGCAAAGTCCCACATTACGCCTCAGTGTCCCCTCTGTGAAAGGAAGGACCTGAATGAGAGCAACAAGTTCCAGAAAATGGTTATATAACTTAATAGAATTACTCAAACGAAAACAAAAAAAGGCTTGTGAAGCCCTGGGTGGGACACGTGTCAACAGGCACGCCTACCGTAGGACTCTACTGAGTACCTTCGATACTATAAGGTGTGCTGTGGTTTCCCAAGACAACATATGGTCTGTGTTCCCAGACTTACTCACAGAGAGCTTTGGCCACCATATCCTGGACTATAAGAGCGTCAGTGATTCTTCTAGCACAAAATTGCATGTTCACAGCAAAGTGCTTACCTAGAAAGTGGTCTGTGGCAGTTAAACTCCCACCAGACTGCCACAGACTACAAGACAGGGAAACACAATGAAGGGTCACACAGGGCAGTTGGCAGAGCCTCCCTGGGGAGGTGGGGGAGAGCTAGACACAGCAAAGGCTCCTTGGGGAGCTGCACAGCCCCAGTGCAGTCCACCAGGAGCTGCCGAGCATGGTGGGGATTCTTGTCCTGTGAAGGGAGGCTCATCCCTCTGTGGCCAGAGGCAGACGGGACTAAGATTCTGATGTTCTGGGCTGGGGAGAATCACTGGGCCTTGGATAAAAAGTAAATCTGATATGCTATAACCAGGTCTATGGAGTGGACTTCAAATCATCCCTGTGGAACACTGCTTGGCAACTCAGACAGCTCTTGGCCAACACCATGGAGACCTACAATCCAGTCACCCTTCTGCAAAAGACAGCCCTCCATTTCCCCTACTCCCTTTGTTGCTGGCTAGAAGGGATGGCTGGAATGGCATCCTAGGCCTGCAGTGGACACAGAGACCCCGTATGTGACAGAGCAACATGGCAGAGCACTCAACTGTCATATCTGGGCTGCTCAGGCGATGCATTTCTGTCTTAGTCACATCACTGTTATTTTGGAGGCCTTTGTCACAGATGAGCCTGTATCCTGACTAATATACACTAGTATTATTGCCATTTTACAGATAAAGAAACTGAGGTTGAGGATCATTAAGGAACCTGCCTGAGGTCACAAAGCTAAAAAACAGGGAGCCAACTTTTGCCAGTGGGCCTGTCTGACACCAAAGCCTGTGCTCTTTGCTGCATCACACAGAGCTTCACGTCAAAACTGTGCACTGTAGTTCTCTGTGAGAAGACACAATAGTCTGTGACCTTAACATCAGGCTTCTTGCTGCAGAGTAGAACTCTCAGGCTTGGTCCTGGGGAGGGAAATATCTGGGAGTCAAGGTCATTCAAGTCCATAACCAC
Organism: Sapajus apella; assembly: GCF_009761245.1. Classification (NCBI taxonomy): domain Eukaryota; kingdom Metazoa; phylum Chordata; class Mammalia; order Primates; family Cebidae; genus Sapajus; species Sapajus apella. The sequence continues at coordinate 473,152 of NW_022436955.1, read as the reverse complement.
AGACTCTAAAAACAGTGATGAAGCCCCAGCCTGGACTGTGTTCCCAGCAGGTGCCCTGGCCTGCAGGACTGTGCCCAGGGAGCCAGTCTGGGCCTGGAGAGCTGCCCTTCCTCTCTTTGGCCAGTAATCATGAGGAGAACCAGTTGGTCTAGGCACCAGGCAGGGAGTGGGGTTGCCATGACAAGTGCAGCAGGAAGGAGAAAGGGAGACAGAGAGCTGGGAAAGAAGTGGGAGACCCCCGCAGAGCTGGGAAAGCTGGACCTAATTTAGCAGGAGCTATTTCAGGACTGTGCCCTGGGACCTCAGACCAGAGATACCGGGGGAGGGGAGTCTGATGGCGTGAACGCTCCCAGTCCACATCTCAGTAAGCTCCTCCTGGGCTGGCTGGGGCAGGATGGGGTGGGGGTTGAGAGGAGGTGGCGCAGAAGGAAGGAGAGGTCTGGCCTGCTAGCCCTTGTGCTGGATGATGTGAGCTCACTATCTGGGCCAGGAAGGGTCTGTGGGTGCCAGTGGTAGTGACAGATTCATGCTGTGTTTGGTGAAGCACAACGTATTGCAAGGGTGCCCCATTCAGGGTTACTTTACCATTGTAACACTTTTTCCCTATTGTACAGATGAGAAAACTAATGCTGGAGTAGGGGCGGAGGGAGCAGAGGCCAGAATACCCAGAAAGGGCTGTGGTCAGGGGCTGTGGGAGAAAGGTGGCTGCTCTCTGGATGGACAGAGTCTAGAGGTGGTTCCTCCCAGGACTCTCCATGCAGGCAGGCCAGGACTGCTGTTATGCTCTGGGTATGGGGACCCATCTGTATTGGTTAAAGGTGGTGGACCTCACTCTGCCCACTCAACAGCTGTAGGGTCTGGCATGCTCTGCGCTGTGCCACAGGGGCTCCATGTTGGGTGGATGACAGATATCCAGAGCAAGGCTCAGCTCTGTCTCTGGACCACCCCTGAATACCTGCAGGAGCCTCTCAGCCCCTCTCCCTGCTGCCACTCTTGCTGCCCATCTCTTCCTTCTCCCCATGGCCACTACAAGCCTCTCCTAAGAGAAGCCATGTCTGCACCTTGCTTAAAACCTTCAGTGGCTTCCTGCTGAGCCAGGAACAAAGCCAAACCTCCTTCCATGGCCTGGAAGCTCTTCTCACCTGAAAGAGCTGTCCCCTGCCTCTTTCTTCCACCTTATTTCCTGCCATTGTCCCCACCGACCTCTGGGTTCCAGCCACACTGTCCCTCTCTCATATTCTTACCCTGGGACAGGACTCCCCTACCTCAGGGCCTCTGCATGGGCTGTTCCACCCGCCTGAAATGTTCTTCCTGTCCACCTCCCCATCTTGCTTGCCCCACCAATGCCAGTCCCTTCAGCTCTTTGTCAGATGCCCCGTCTTTAGCACAGGCCAGGCCAGGCCCGCTGCCAGGACACTCTGCTCTCTGAAATCACCGAGGCTCTCTACCTGCTCGCCAGCTGAGCTCTGGGCTGCAGCATACCTGCTTGCGTTAGATCACCATGGTGCACCCAGCACTCAGCACACTGCTGGCACAGAGAAGGCCACGTCCATATTTCTCAAATAAATAAACCAGTGAATGAATGAGAAAGCCAAGTGCTGAGGATATCCGGGAGAGAAAGAAGACATGTCTGGCTGGAGGGGCTGTGGAATAATATTCACAGAGACATAGGTGGCCCTAATGAAAAGGAACAGAGCAGTAGCCGTTTCAGTAGCACTCGCTCTGCACAGGCGCGGTGCTGAGTGCACCGCCAACACTGGACACTGGCGCACTGTCTATGCAGCGCCATCTCCATGTTTCCCAGTCACACAGTGTCTGCCACTCTCCTCCCTCTCAGTGATCTCTCCTCCTCTCTCCTTGTCTCTGTTTCTCTGGGTTTCTGTCTCAGGCCATGCTGGGCCGCAGGTCAGAAGCAGCCCTCCTCAGCTCCACTCCTGCAAAGCCAGCAAGAGGGAAGGCACTGAGGCATACCGTCTTCCACCCTGGATTAAGAAGGGATAGGTGATTCTGGGAGGGGATGACACCAACTCTTTGACCTGTAGTAGCTCAGAGGCCTTGACACTGACCCTTCACTCTGGTTCGGAAACAACTGTCACACCCAGGCTCCTGCCCTGGCCCTTCACTAACAGGCAGGCAGTGAGGTGTGGGCAAGAGGAGGGAGATGGCAGTAGCTGTTTACTGAGCACTTATTCAGTGCCAGGCACCTTGCTTAGCTCTTAACATGCATCATTTCTTTTAGCCACAACAACCCTGTGAGTAGGTATTATTATGATCTCTAGGTTTTGGATAAGGAAGCTGAGGATCAATGAACCAGGTGACTAGCGCTACGTCGACTGGCCGGTGGAGGGCAGGGCCAGGATTCAAAGTCACGTCCCTGACCCCTGCTGCCTGCCTTGCCTCCCTGGGCAGCTCTCAGGGGTGGTGCCTCCCAGCTCTGCAGAGAGACTGGCTCTAAGGCTGTTGCTGGCTGGGGCAGGGTCCAAGAGACCTGACTTTCAGTGGAGGCCTCTCCTGCCACTGGCCCATCTCCCCTTTTCACCTCCCACTCTTCCCCGGTCCAATGTTACAGCCACAGTGGAAGGGCAAGACCATTGGTGAGTGGTGGGCTGGGGGCTGTGTACTCATGTGTCCTGCCACCCAGGACCCCGGGGGAGAGGCTGCCATGGGAGCAGCAGTGCTGGCTCGCAGCCAAGCTCAGCCATCTCATGGTCCTGCTGTGCTGGACTCAGCCTGGCCGGCCCTCCACCCTACAACATGAGTCATCTCCCGCATGGGGCAGCACAGCTGGCAGCCCCAACGGCAAGGAGATATCCGTGGATGGCTGGTGGCCTCCCCAGCATCCATTTCCTCCTATTTGATTTCCTTTTCAGGAGTTCCTGGTTTTCTGCTGGGGAATTACCTCTTGTTCCAGGAACCCCTCAGCCCCCTTGGTCATGGTGATTAGGTCAAGGAGGGGCAATGAGAGAGACAGATAGACAGAGAGAGACTCGCAGGACTTGGTGGCTGCTCAGATGCACCTTGTGCTTGGTGGCATCCCAGGATGCACACAAGGTTACGAGTGATGACTTAGCTGCTACAGCCATTTTCCTGCTTGGTGCAGTAGTGCTGCAGTGGAGTCGAGGGTGAAAACCACACAGTGGGGCAGAATGGAGAGGCGGGGGAAGCCAGGGACATGCCCTGAGCTGCTGATCAAGCCTGCACTCCCCACAGGTGTGTGTCTGAATTTCTGACTCCCTGGGCCTGCAGCTGTTTTGTGTTTTGTTTTGTTTGAATAAGCCAGTTTGCCAGTGTGATTCTATCTTCCTTCACTTGCAACCAAAGCATCCTAACTTACTCAGAGTGGGGTCTTCAGCAATGACACAAGACCACTGTTGGTTGCCCAGCAAAGAAAGAAGAGGGAATGGAGCTGAGTAAAGCAGAAGCAGATGAGTGTGTGTGCAGGTGTGTATAGAGGAGGATGGAAAGTGGCTCTGGTTTTCATAGGGAAGCCATCTCCATCTCACATGTGTGGCACTGTGACTCCCCTACAAACACAGCAGGGCCTCCCAGCAGGGCAGGGGCAGATACCACCTTGGCTGCTCCCAACCTGCCTGTGACTCACAGCCTTCCCCACGTGGTGCTGCTGCCTCAAACCTAACCCTTTCTGAGTCCCTGGAGCTTCTTCCTTCAGCAAACTAAAATCTACCTTACTGGTTTCCCAGGCTCCTACATGGTGTATCTGCGGGCCAGAAAGGGGCTATACATCCACAAAGGGCTCAATTCTGGGGCCTGGACCAAATGAGGTAGCAGACATAGTCAGGGAGAGACCTCTCACAGTGAAAACTCAGCACAGGGCTCTGACCTGTGTCCCATTACAGGACCACATGGCCAGCACTGCACTATCAATTAATATTTTTATAAATCCTGTAAGTATTTTTTAGGGAGCACAATTATACACAATTATATTTCATTACATTTGTGGTAGGCCCAAAGTATTGATTTGTTAAACAGATGCATTTAAAATACATCACGATTTTGTTGTTTTTGGAATTCTTCATTTTTCAATATTCCAGGGGGCTCAAAATACAGGGTGCTGGCCAGACAGGCCCCTCTCTGCTTCTAAGGCTGAGGTCTGCTTGGCAGCTGCTTTGCCAACTTGAAACAGGTACCACAGAGGGGAGGCTCTCAGCTCCCTCTGTGGAGCTGCCAGGTGGAGGTAGGGTATAGAAAAGGGGCTGCAATGGGGGGGGCTCCTGGACAGCCAAGGGAAGGGCCATTAGTGGGGGCCACTTCAGTCCTGATGCTGAGGAATATTTATTTATGTGGTTATAACATTTTCCCACCATCAGAGTAGAGTAGTTCGGGCTTTGGGGTGGTGGTAGGGGGTGGAGTGTGAGAGAGAGAAAGAGAGCACACAAGTGCAAGGCATCACCGCCTGCAGTTTTCATTTACTGTTTGTTGAAGTCTTTCATTAAAAAAAAATTCCATGCCCTTTTCTATAGGTAACATGTAGAGATTGATGGCAGCCCAGCCTTGAGCATCCACTCCACTCTGCAGGCCACAGAAGGAGGCAGGCCAGGCCAGATGGAGGCTAGGTGCTGACTGGGGCCTCTGCAAGGGCCAACGTGCTGGAGCCCTGGAGGCTGAATGCCTTCTCCAGGCTGAGCCACCACTGTGGGAACACATGAATGAAAGCACGCATGGCAAACGCTGTGGAGGGATCAGGACGACATGGAAAGAAGCGTATTCTGCATCTTTCGTCCTTTCCTCCCTGGACACATCTGTTCAGGCATGCATATCCCTAGTACCAGGCCAGCACTTGACCTGGAAGAAGCACACACCTGTTGGATGAATGGAATCACTCATGCACTCGATTCACTGACCCCTGCTAGCACTCGGCATGATGAACAAGACTGACCTGTCCTTCCAGACCTGCTGTCTGGCCACAGGGGTAAGACAACCAGGAAGTAGAGTGTGCTGCTTGGGGGGCAGCTGGGAGAGGTTCAGGGGAGGGCATTGCTTTTAGCTAAGGAAGCCCAAGACTCTAAGGGAGAGGAGCAGCTGAGAGACATTTCAAAAATCTGACCCTTTAGTCACTCTTCCTTTCCCATACTGAAAACTGCAGTTCCTTTGAGTTGGTTCTTCCTTTTAGACGAGGGTTAGGAAAAGGCACTGATGCTGCCACCCTGGGCCAAAGTACCAGCAGCCAGGTCTCAGGCTCCTTGTGGCAGGGCTTAGACAGTGGATGCCTTCCCTCAAACCAAGAGCCTGTGGTCCAATCCAGCCTTGGATCAGGGAGCAGGGCTGGAATTTCAGAGCTGGGAGAAGCCCTGGAAACCAAGGAGTTTACCCCTTCTTATTCTAGGGTTGACAAGACTGGGAGCCCCTTGATCTTTGCATTTTTATACCCATCCCTGCCATCTTATGCCATTTAAGCATTTGTAAGTAATAAGTAATTGAGTGATAAGTATTTGTGGAATGATCAACTGAATGAAAAAAAAAAACGAGTCTCCAAGTTAGCTGGGTGATTGGAAACAGCCTACTGAGATGGAAAGAGGACTGGCAGTGATGCAGGAAGCTGAACTCTCTAGTCCTGGATCTGCCACATATTCCCCTGGGTAAGTCTCTTTCCTGTTTAGGCCAGATGAAACGTATGTTCCACCTGCAAAATGGAGCAGCAGAATGAGATGGGCTTGAATGGAGCAGTTTCAAGCTCTATTCATCTGGCTGGCAAAGGGTCAAGGCAGGCTCTGGGGCTGCTGTAGGTGGAGAGCCTCAGCACCCAGCATGGGGCATGTCTACATCCTCTTCCTGGCCTCCTGTTTGGGCTATGGGAGTACGAAGCCTTCATAGATTACATCCCCCAGCCCCCATCAGATCTAACAACTACCATTAAAGTCTCTCTCTAAGTCCCAGGGGACTCAGGGAGACATAGGCCAGATAGCATCCTTGTTTTTATCTGATTCAAAATTCATGCAAACCACAAGGTGAACTGCACTGCACTGCAGAGGTAGCACCATAATATTTCCATGATTATTAAAAAAGATAGTGTCCTTAGCTCCACTGTGTGACTTAAATGTCAAGATTTCTTTCACCAGGGGAGATCCAGTGACATTCTGAAAACGAAGTGTGAAATCTGAGTTCGCCTCCCAAAGAGCTGCCATTATCTCTAGGGGATACAGCTCCAGTCAAGGCCCCTGGAGGAATAACAGCACGGGCAGCCATCTTTCATCCTGCTTAGGTTGGTGACTGAGACAGAACAGCCCCCGCCACCGTTAGGGGCCTGCTGTCCCCCATACCCCGAAAAAGCATGGAAACAGAGGAAAATCTTGAGCCTCTTCAAGAGAAATTCCAGGCACCTAGCTAGCCTTGAGAAGTACATGAGCAACTTGAGAGGCAAGGAGGTTGTAATAGCTTAAGATAATAGCCACCCAAGTAAGTTAGAGCCACAAGTTATTTGTTTCCCTATATACACTAAAGAAAACATCTTAACATATGTCCTTGAGTTGTTTTTCAGAAACCTGGACCCCCACCAGATGAAAAATGCCCATTGCTGTCAGGTAGACCTCAGAAGAGCGGGAACTGAGGCCAGAACGCTGGCCACCAGTCTTTGTTCTAAATTTCTTCCTGAGGGGCCTGGAGAGACTCACGCCTACAGGCCAGACCTTAACCTTCCTTTCGGCTGTCCCCAAGGTTTTAGACAAAGTCTCGCTCCTTAACTAACTGCAAATCACAGAACCTCTGGATCTACCTCTGACCTCAAAGCCCGCCACACAAGATATCCTTTTTTTGGCCAAACCACTGCGTAACCTCCACGTATAGGTTTATGATTTTGCCTGTAACTTCTGCTTTCCTAAAATGTACCCTTGCCTTTAAAAGCTCTTGCTTGTATGGCCAGTGAGGAAGTGAGGTGCTAAGCACTAGCTGCCTGATTCTCCTAGCTTGACCCCCTACAGATAAACGCAGCTTTTGTCTTGTAAACTTCAGTGTTGGTGTTGGCTTTATGGCACAGGTTGAGCAGACCCAGGTTGGGTAACATGATCTTGCGTGGCCAATTAAGAACCTTGTGCTTCTGGTTCTAAGTTGAAAAGTGCAGATAAACCTTGCCCATTCCTCACTACATTGCTTTGAGTATAATTCATTAATACTTTATCAATAATGATTTTGGACAAGTAATGAGAATAACTGCTAACACATGTTGAGAAGCTGCTATGTGACAGACACTATCCTGTGCACGTTACAGACATTATCTCCTTTACTCTTACAGCAGATATGAATGAGGGAGGTATCAGGATCATTACTATTTTACAGTCCAAAACACTGAGGCTTAGAGAGGTTATATAATTTACCCAGGGCCATATAGCTGGTGGTAGAATTGGGGTTTAAATCTAGTATCCAATACTTCCTGTGTCAGGTGCTGTGCTAGAGGAACAGGATCTATACTCTGTCCTTAAGGAGTTTGTAGTTGAGAGAAACAGGCATAGGCACAAATAGTGAGAAAATGAAAACTGGAATATTTTCAACTGAATAAACCCTCATATAAGTTCAAGGCATGACTGCTACCAGTCCATTTGTTTACAATTTATTTTACATAGGCAAAGATACACACATGTACACGTGTACATTTTACATACGTTGACATATACACATGTGTATGTATGATGAACTGTGTTAACAAAGGCTTGTTCAAAGACTTTCCCCATCCCCTCTCTGGTCCAAGTGAACCTTCTAATCCTGTAATTGTTCAGTTTCCTCAACCCTTTCTTCCAGCATCAGAGTTTAGGCCAGCTCAGCCAGACTAGGCCTTCTGCTTTTGTGATGCAGATGTCGGCCCTGGGATAAGGTTAGAGGAAGGAGGAGGGGGAGAACTTGGCTCAGAAAGGGAAGACAATTTACATAATAATGAGCTGGGGTGAGGAGGGAGGAAGAAAAAGAGGGAAGGGGAGGAGGAAAAGGAGACTGAGAAGGAGGGAGGACCACAGAGGGAAAGGGAAGGGAGGAGGAAAGGGAGAGACAGAATGGGAGGAGGTAAGGGAGATGACGAAAAAGGGCGGAGTGAGGGAGAGGCAGAGCAGGAAGCCCTTTGGTGGGAGAGAGAGAAGGGGAGAGAGGACCAGCCTTGCTCGCTGGGGTGGAGAAGAGGGTCTCTGGAGAACCTCAAGGGAGTGGGGTGGGACAGACAAGGGAGGCAGGAGAGGATGTTTGAGAAAAGCAGGGGGAGCTGTCTCTGGTCCCTTTTCATATTCTCAGAGAGACTTAGGATAAAGGATGGGATTCTTTGAATGATTTGTTTTGCTGGATCATACTGTGCCTATCTAAATGGGACTCTGCTCTGGACCTGGGCCACACAGATTCTAGGCTTATTAGTATTTAGCGTCTATATGTATACATAGAGAATTTGTATTGCATGACCCTGGGCAAGTCACATAGACTCTCCATGCCTCATTTTTTCTTTAAAAATTTATAAAATGAGGACAAAAATAGCACCCAGTGCACAGGTAGTTGTTAGGATTAACTAATCTAATCAATAAGGAATATTTATTAAATAACAGGGCAAATTGTTTGAAAAAGGCTCTGAAACATAAAAATGGAAAATCATTATCTTAGAGTCAGTAATTCCCAGGGCTTCAGTTCTCTGAATCCATCCATTTGATATGTGCAGACCTCCCCCACCTGGAAACCCCTTAGGTTTGGAAGCTGACTCACCCTCTGTGGTCCCGACCCACACGCTTCCTGGCTTTCTGGCTGAGGTTCCACCTTGTGCCCACCCACCCAGGCTGGTGACACCAGAGTTTCAGTTTCTTGATCCTTACATCCTTTTCCAACAGCCAATTAATCACCAGGTCCCTGTATTTCCTTTGTTGCTACGCTTCACTCTGATGCCTTTCTGACCCCTCACCTAGCCCCTTGCGCCTTATTTGTGGTCTGCTGCTGGAGCTTCTTCACCTCCCCCCCATCTTTAGTCTCCCCCGACAATACCCTCCTCCCCACCCCATCCACTCTGCACATGCCAATATCATAATTTCCCAAAGTCTCACTTTCATCCCGTCCCAGCTCAGAATCGCTCCACGGCTGCGTACTGCTAACAGGATAAAACCCAAACTCCCTGGCCTACCTTCCAGGGCCTACCAAATCTGCAGCCAACTAGACCTTCCAGCTTTCCCACACCTTGTTCAGACGCCAGTCCTCTGTTCAGGCCACTGACCTCCTCCACCAATTAACTCTTCTTTCCCTCATGACCAACCACTGCCTCTATTACGTTCCTTCCTGGCTCCAAGGGCCTTTGCTGACCTACACCTGTACCTGTCAAACTCTACCTGTGCTTCAAGGACAGTTCCAGCTCCACTCCTACTAAGCAGCTCTTCCTGCCCACTATGTGCAAGGGCTGTGCTCACTCTGCCTGTGAGCTCCATCTTCCCAGGAAGATGACCAGCTCCTTAAAGGATCCAACTCACATGCCTTTGAATCGTCACATGGGGCTTAACACCAAGCCTACACATGGTAGGTACTCAAATCAACAGCTGTTCACATAGTGATAAAGTCACAAGCACTTTGCCTTTTTTCTCTGAAAACTGGGAAAGTTCAAAATGTCATTCCATTAAAGGGATGGGTTTTGAAGACCTACTAAGTGCTGAGCGCTGTGTTGGCTGCTGGAGTGAGGAGGTGACCCAAAGATAAATGACATAGGCCTTGATCAGATGACCTTAAATTATGAAGGGGTTCTTAGGCTGGGCTCCGTTGGTGGGTCAGGCCCCCTGAAATTGCATGCAGAATTTCCTGGATGTGTGCTTGTGTCTCCTGACCTGGAGGAAAGGCTCGTGGCTTTCATTAGCTGCTCAAAGGACTCTGACTATACCATAGGGCCCACTGCTCTACGAAAAGATGCACAGACAATTAATCTTCATGCCAGTGTGTGAGATAAGAGCTTCATGGAGAAAGCACTGAGCTGAGTTTCTTCCTCAGAGAAGGAAAGGGGAAGGCTTCATGGACAAGATGAAGCTTAGTGGGTCCTTACTGAGTCGGGTAATTCCACAGAGAAGAGGGAAGAGGAAAGATGAAGGCATTAGAGGCAGAGAGCACACCCCAGCGAAGGCCCAGAGGCATGAGACTGCATGGGGTCCCTGGGAGGGGTCTGTAGTCTGAGGCTAAGGCCTGGGGTATGGAAACAATAGACGGACATAAGGAGGTCCCTGCTGTTTGCCCTGAGCAGAGACTCTTTCAGGTTCAGGCTCGTGCACAGTCATGGGGCCCCAAGTGACTCCACACCAGAGAGGCTGGGGGAGAAACCCGCCAGTCCTCCTTCCCCTGGGGGCCAGGGCAGGTGGTGAGTCAGCTGTCGGGGAAAGTCAGGGACACCTACCTGCTCTAGGGGCTGACACCAAGGTACATCAAGGAAGCTCTTAGGTGCTTTTCTGTGTGGAGAATGCAACGCTGGCTGGCACCAGCAGGTGCTAGGAGCGGATCTGTCTTCCTCCAGACACCCCCTGATGAGTGGTGGTGGGTGACAGAGGTGAAGAAAATACGAAAGGAAAGGAGGTCTCTTCTTTAGAGACCAAAACATGGATCTGGGCTCGTGCTGCATGAGGTGGTTTCCCCAACATCCAAATGGCAGATCCCCTAGGTGGGGAGTGGCTGGGGACCCAAGAGACAGAGTAATGTGGGGACCCAGCCCTGGGCTCAGGGCATCTGGACATCAGCAGCTGCCTGGCTGCAGGTAGCTCTAGCTGAACAGAGCTTTATCTTCCTCTGCACCAGGCTCACTCCTCCCTCAGGGCCTGGGTGCTTGTCTGGAACTTTCTGTCCCCTCGTCCTCCCACTCTGAAGTAGCTCCTCCTCCCACCCCCAGATCAGGATCTCATATCACCTTATTTTGTTTTCTTTGCAGCCCTTAGCATTATCTGACATTAGGCAGTCACCTAGTTGTGGGCTTGTCTGCTGCCTATACTGGCAGATAGGAAGCTCCATGAGAACATGGAAAGCGAAGGATCTTGACTCTGAGCTGCCCCCACACCAGCAGGTGCTACAGCCCTTTCAGGACTGGTGTGCCTCCTCATCCAGAGAGGAGAAGTGGTGGCCACTCTCTTCTGTAGCCTTTTCAGGCCGGGTGTGCCTCCTCAATGAGAGGGGAGAAGTGGCGGCCTTCCCTCTCTTCTGCCCAGCTCCACAGGCTGCGAATCCATGCCAGCTCGCTCCCAGGAGTGCCTTCTCTAGCTGTCTGGCTTGCTCTGGCCTGGGTTTTGGGTTCACTCCTATCCTGCTCCTCACAGGTGTAAGAATACAGGAAGGGGGTGCCCGAGTGCTAGGGAAGCCTTTGCTCACCAGGAAGCTCACACCAGACAAGGCTGTGTTGCCCTAGGGACGGGCTGGGTGCTGGCCATGGTGCCACCTTCCATAACAGGACTAGGCTTGGACTTGACTGCGTCCAGTGGACCTTCCAGAGATTCCCACTCAGCTCTCAGTCTCTCCTTCCATTGGAGCCTTCCTCTCCTTCCTACTTGAAGGCTCACTTGACTGGGAAATCCCATGGAGGAGAAATAGCCAGAGAAGGGTCCCTGTTTCCCAGGGGCCTACAGTACAACCCTTAACATATCATAGTCCTAGCAATTCCCAAGCAATCATCTCTCTCTTCAGGATAATAAAATGGAAAAAAAAAAAAAGTCCCATGGGAACAATTAATGTTTTCCAAAATGGAAGGAGAGAAGTATTCCAAAACCACACTGACCTTTTTGGGTTATAATCAGCATAGGAGATTTTCAGAAAGAAAGAGCTGGCTGGGTGATGAATACATTTGCTCCTAGAAGATCTCAAGTGCTGTGTGTGTGTGTGTGTGTGTGTGTGTGTGTGTGTGTGTAGGGGGTGTGCCTTTTGCACTGTGCCTGAGATTCAGACACCATGCTCCCCACTCCCTATTTAGCCAAGGGGAGACAGAGAGGCCAGAGGCCTGTGGCTTGTGCCATGACTGAAGATAAGATGAGGCACTCCCTGCTCTGGGCTGTAATAAAATGAGTTAAATAAAATTAGTCAGTATGTGTAAAATGCTCAGTATGTGCCCGGCAGCCAGTAGGTGCTCAACAAATGGTAGCTGTTTTTATCCCTGCTATTGCTATTAAGAAGAATGAAGCACTGTATTCATCTGGGCTAGTTCTAATGATCTCAATAGGTGCTTTCTGAAACCAGACACCATTCCTGCTGTTCTCATTCCTGTATCCACAGCACCTAGCATAAAGCCTCACACATCATAAGCCTGCAGTGAATGTGCTGATCCACTCCCCCATTCCCTCTTTCCACAGGCCCTGGCTCTGTGACCAAACTCAAAGCTGGTCTCAAGTGCTTCCTTTGTAGAAACAACTTCCCAACTTGGCCTCCAGGAGGAGCAGCAGATGGGCCCAGGTCCCCCTGCTAGTACCCAGCTTCTCCACCCCAGGCTGGCCTCAGACGTACCCTTGGTCACCCAATTCCCCAGTACCTGGAGAAGCCAATGCCAGGGCCAGATGACTCTGCCCCATGGAATTAGGATTTTGTGAACAACATATTAAATTTTATGTTTAAAGCTATCTGTCACAGATGATTTATCAGATACAGAGACAACCAGGACAGTTTTCCTCTGTGACGGAGATGAGTTTTAGCAAAGACAGGACATGTATAATGTAGAATCAAATCACACAGCAATCAGAGATGAATGCTCTCCATCCAGAGGCTCAGATGCAGAGCCCAGGTGCTTGGAGGCTCTGCCTGCCCTCTGCCTCCTTCTCTAATCTCCAGGTCCCAGAGGGAGGATCACTGAGATTCAGTCCCAAACAGGGACAAAGAGCTGCTTCTGGATAGAATTCTGAGGCTATTTTCTCCTCTCCCTCTCTCCCTCCCTCCTTTTATTTAGCCTTGCCAGTGTAGCTGTATATAGTTCAGTCTTAACAGTTAATATAAATGTATGCAAATTAGAGGCATTTATATATACTGATTCCATTTACCACTTAATAGAAGCCTGGAAACGTAACCCCCAAACAGTCCCTGTTCTTAGGACACCGAATTCCTACAGGAAGGAGAGCCCTGTTAGGTCCTCATACTTATCTGGGGGAGGCGGAAAACAGCCCTTGGTGTAAAGGGGGAAAGACAGTCAATTCAAATGGCTATCCCACTCCACACCAAGGCAAGGGAAGTTCTTCTAAGGAGGGAAGACGGTGGCCGGGCAAGGCTTGTTTTGTTTAATACATATTTTTTTTTGCTCAAGATAATTGCTCAAGGACAGGTACTTAGCGTTGTGGCAGCCCCAATTTAGAACTGTGGCCAACTCTTCCTCATCTGCAAAATAAATCCTAGCGTTCTGCTGCCCTTGCAACTTGCAAAGTTGGTGAGTTTGCTGGGAGGTTTGACGGGGGTGGGGTGGGGTGGGTGAAATGGCTTAGGCTGGTGACTGTGCCACCATCTCTCTCATACATAGCAGAGTCTCTTCTTGTTCATTTAAGGCAGCCCAGTACTGTAAAGAGGAGGCAGTGGGGTAACACAGACAGGCCCTGTTGTCACTGTGCTTATGGGTTCGGCAGCCTACCTTTCTCTCCTTATCACCATATTCGATGCCCAAAGTGTCCATGGCCCGGACGATGGCTGCCAGGGACTGGATAGTGTTGCTGTAGACAACAGGCTTGTACTGTTTCACATCTTCGCCGGAGAAGCCATCTTCATGGATGATCCTAGAGAAAAACCACACACACCACACCTGATGAGAGCATTGTCCTCATCAACACAGAGAGCACAGGCATGAGAAACACTGGCTGGCTGAGGGCCAGGTCCATCTGGGATGCTGAGTTACTGAGTTGCTACATTAATGCCATAAAATCTAAAGGAAAAAACTACCTAAATTACTGAAAAACAGAATCTTGGAAAAAAGAAATGCAGTCTTTTCACATTCCCTACATAATGAAAGAAAAATCAGTCAATGAGGTGTGGATAATACTTGAAAACACTTAGAACAGGAAAGGCACACATTAAGCACTCAATATATGTTAGTTATGAGTATTTTAAGCAAAGCTGGGGGTCTCAGTTTACGTGTACACCAGAGTCTCAACTTAGGTGCACACCAGAGGCATATTGTTAAAAATCCATGCAAGAAGTCTGCACATGGATGATGCATTTTTCTTTCACAAAAAACTCACAGGTTTTTTTTTTTTTTTGGGGACAGAATCTCGCACTGTGCCCAGGCTGGAGTGCAGTGGTGCAATCTCTGCTCACTGCAACCTCTGCCTCCCTGGTTCAGGCGGATTCTCCTGCCTCAGCCTCCCAAGTAGCTGGGATTACAGGCACCCGCCACCATGCCTGACTAACTTTTTTGTATTTTTAGTAGAAACAGGGTTTCACTATGTGGGCCAGGCTCGTCTCAAACTCTTGACCTCATGATCCGCCCGACTTGGCCTCCTTAAGTGCTGGGATTACAGGCGTGAGCCACCGCTCCCAGCTGACTCACAGCTTTTAATGAAGGTAGAACAATTCACTTAAGATGAATAAATAACCATCTTTATCTTTGACAACAGAAAAGTCAATAAAAGGGCTTGCCTACTTTTAAATCCCTGGCTAGGATTTAACCACAAACCATCCTCATTCTGGTGGATCTGAACTGGGACAGAGAGGACATAAAGGGGATGTCGCAACTTTCAGAGGCCACGTGGCATGCAACATGTCAACACGTGCTCACTGCTGACAAGGACCTGGGCAGGAGAGGAAGCTAAAAGGAGGGGCTCACACCAAAACTGCAAGAATTCTCTTATAACTAAAGTAATCCAGAAAGAGCAAATGAATTTTAGGATTAGCCTCCTACATTAGTCCTACCCCAATGAACTATATAATGAACTATAAATGTGGCCACTTCTGTGGTCACATTTTTAGTCCCAGATAGAATACTACTTGTGACATGCTCATGCACCAATATAATAACTGAGACTTCCTTTCTGCCACACTACGGCCCCTTCCCATTCCTTCATTACCTTCACACATGAGAAAACGGCTACATTTTTTCTTCTTTTTTAAAAACAACAGTTTTATTGAGATGTACTCACTCATTTAAAATATACAATTCAATGGTTTTTAGTATATTCACAAGGTTGGTCAATCATCACCACAATCTAATTTTAGAACATTTCAATCTCCTCAAAGAAATTTTGTAACCATTAGCAGTTACCCTTCATGCCCTGTCCCTACCCTAAACAATCACTGATGTACATTCTGTCTCTATAAATTCATCTATTCTGGACAGTTCATATAAATGAAACCATATAATGTATGGTCTTTTGTGACTAGTTTCTTTCACTTAGCACAATGTTTTCAAGACTCATTCACATTGTAGCATGTATCAGTAGCTCATTCCTTTTTATTACTGAATAATATTCCATTATATGGATGTACCACATTTTATTTATCCAGTCATCAGTTGATGGACAACAAAGATTCCTGTTGCAAAATTCCACTTGGTGCTGGTTTGTGGGTCTTCACCCTGAGTTTTTCTAAAAAGCAGATCAGAATGACCCTATCAATTTTCTGTTGACTTTTATTATTCCTAAGTCCACTTTTGTAAAAGTATCTTGAGGGAGTACATAACCAGTGCAGGCCACTGGTGCACCACCCCAGAGAGATCTCAAAGGGAATTGCTAGTTCCCACTGTAAACAACTAGAAAATGAGACAAAATATATGAAACAAGCATTTTCAGACACCAGAGAATAGACAGTGCAGGACTGTGTGGACAGTGTACGACTGTGATCCCTGAGAGAAGGGAGACCAAGGAGGGGAGTCCTATGATGGCCTGGGTGTCCACCTTTAGGTGTTTATTAGACCACAGTGCAGGAGGGAACCCAGGCAGAACAGCCATTTCACTGAGCTGAAGAGAAAAAGTGAGTTTAGGAAAGTGGTAGCTGAAAGGGCAGCATACCAGAGGGGAGAAAACTGCAAAGAGAGAGTGGTTCAGATGTCTCAGAGAGCATGTAAGGGTCCCCTGGAGTCTGTGGCTGGATAGGGTGAGATTCCACAGCTGGCCAAGAAACAATTACTAAAGAAAGAACAAGCATCAGGGAGCTTATAAGTTGAACACTTCCCAGAGCTCATTCAAGGCTGGGAGATATTCAAGTTCCAAACAGCCAGAGTGAAGAGTCCTTGTTGAACTCCTGGGGCACTCAGCAGAGGCCCCAGAAGGCTCATGCCATAGCAACATGGCTGAACTAGCTCCAGAGTAAAGGCTGCTTTAGACCTGCCCTCATGAAACTTAAAAACGCAGTTTAAAAAAAAAAATCAAGCTGATCTACAAGTAACTTAACTACCTGGTGAATAAGTCCAATAGTCTTTCAATGAGGAAAACAAAATTTAGACATTCGACAATATAATATTCATATCAATATCACACAAAAAAATTCCTGAATATGCAAAGAAGCAGAAAAGCAAGACCCATAACTAGGAGAAAATACAGTCAACAGAAGCAGACCCAGAACTGACAGAGATCATGGAATTAACAATAAGAATTTAAAAATATCTATTTTAAATATTTCCAAGAAATTGAAGGAAATTATGAACATAAAGAGTAGAGAAATGGAATACGTAAAAAAGAACAAAAGTAAATATCTAATGCTGAAAATATAATATCTATAATAAAAATTACACTGGATGGGATTAACAGCATATTAGACACACAGAAGATGAGTGAACTTGAAAACATGGCAATAGAAACCATCTAAATTGCAACAAAGAGAGGGAAGAAGCTGAAAAATGTATGATGTTTATAACATACATAGAAGTAAAAGTTCAACAACAGCACAAAGGATGGAAAGGATAAAATGAAAGTATATACTGTAGAAAGTATATACTGTAGAAAGATTCTTTTATATGAAAAAAGTAGTATTAACATAATATTACTTGAAAGTAAAGTGAAATAAGTCAAGATACACATTGTAAACTCTAGTGTAAATACTAAAAAATAGGATAGAAAGGCAACTGTTACCTAGATTCCCCTAAGAGAGTGGGACCCTCTGGGTGACCTAAGTGGTGCAAGCAGGATTTGCTGGTCCCCATGACACGATATGCTTCCCCAGAAGCCAGTGCACTGAGTTTCTCATGCTTCATTTGGGACCAGCAGGCCCTACCACTCTCCTGGGAATGCTCTCTAGACCTTTGGCTGGCTGTGGGATTTCCCGCAATCTATTTCACACCTACTGATATCATTAATCTTTATATTAATCTTCCTGCCTTGGTCAGGCAGGAAGGTGGGATTTTATTATACTCATTTGACAGAAGAGGAAACTGAGGCTGAGAGAGAATAAGTAATTGCCTCAGTGCCTCTCAGCAGGTAAGAGCCCGGGCCATGAACAGGATCCAGGTCTCCAAGTTCACAGTCCTTTCTACCACACCTCAATTCATGGGCTGAAAATACCTCCTGGCAGGTCTCAATCTGTTGCCTGTGGTGTCCTAAGAAAAAGAAACTTCATTTGCAGTTTGTAAAAATGTTGCAATTTGGGGGAAATTGTTCAAATCATGATTAACCCTATAACTTGTTAAAACTGGCTTATATTAGGTTAAAAATAAGTTTCCTGTTTCTGGGTAGAATTTTATCTCCCCTTCTACTACAATGTAATAAGTACTCAAAGACTAGAAAACTTGGACCATACAGAACAACAAGAAATATTATTCATACTCCCACCACTCAGAAAAACACTTAATTTTTAAATGTTAAATCATCCCCCTAGATTTTTTTAATACCACATTCCTCTATTTTTTTCCATTAGCATTGATATGAGGCAAATATCCTTAAATGTATCAAATAAGACCCTCTTTATTTTCTACTTCCCCACACCATTCTAGAAAAGCAGAGCAGAGCAGTGGTTAGAGGTTGGGCATTGGAGAGGATGAGCTGTGTGTCCCTGGTAATCAATTTAATCTCCCGAGCCTTGGTTTCCTCATAAGCAAAGAGTTGTGAGGAATAAATGTAAAGTACCTACCATATAGGAAGTATAAAACTAATGTAGCTATTAGTAATAGTATTTTCATTCTAAAGGAATTTTATATTTATAAAGATATAAAATTCTACCCTGAAACAGGAAGCTTAAAATCCTATAATTTCTTTTATTTGCAGTATAAAATTAGCAGAGTAACTGCAGCTCATGTTTGATGGTTTATCCTCTGTGCTAAGTGCTTTACATGTATCGTTTCATTTAACCTTCAAAACAATCCTAGGAGATAAAATCTCCTCTTTACAGATGAGGAAACTGAGGCTCAGAAAGGTTAGGCTACTAACTTGACATACACCAGGTAATGGCTGATGCTGATAGGCAGGCCTGCTCCTACTGCCCTGAATCCCTATATCCAGGAGAATCCAGAGATTTCACCCAGAAAACAAGCATCAGAACTCGCCCTGTCATATCTGCTGGCAATGTTCTGGCAAGGAGAGAGGCCTCTGGGTTGGGGTTGGAGTTGGAGACGCAGCATTGAGGAGTTCAGTCTCATGTGACAGCCCAAGTCTCAGTCATGGAGGTGACAAGGCCAGGATGTGGAAATCAGGAGTGATGCTCGCTTAGCAACAGTTAATGGCATCTCACATTGCAGCAGCCCCAGGTGGGCTGTTCATCTACATAGCTGAGCGGTAAGAGTGCAGAATCAAGTCTCAGAAACATCAGTTGAGCCCCTGGGTCCAACCATGCCTCAAGCCCACCTTACATTTTTGAGTGATATGAGCCAAATAATTCCCTCTCAATTTTGCATAAGCTAATTTGATTTGGGTTTCTGCCACTTAGAACCAATAGAGACATGACTAAAACATGTTTTGTACCTTGATAACAATAATAATCAGAGATCATCTCCCAGAAGAATTGTTTACTAGTTTTTAATTTTTAAAATTAAAGCACCACATCTCACCCATCTCTGCCCTCTCCTCCCATTATTTCCTGGCATAGGGTTGAGCTCCAGATAGTGCTCAGATAAAATGGGACATAACTACACGAGCCAGGAGTACACAGATGCACCAAACCTGTCCCTCTCCAAAGCACTCACTAAAGGAGGCATACAAGTGTGTGTCCGTGTGGTGTGTGTCGGTGTGTGTGTGTGTGTGTGTGTGCGTGTGCATGCATGTGTCAGGGTGGGGACCTACTAGATTTCTCAGGACTGCAAAGCTAGGACATCAAAGGGAGACCAAGCTAGATTCTGCATGCATGCCCACCCAAAACTCAGGGACTCTGAGGGGTGTTCCAGGCCACCAAATCAGAAGCATCACGAAGAAGAGGAGGTCTGAACAGTCAAGGGCTGACTGTGCAGCCCTGAGTGTTTGACTTTGGACAGAAACCTCCAGCTGGACTCTGGAAACCTGGCAACGCTACTGAGAGGAGATCTCATGTGGATATGGGGAGAGACGGACGGTAGCAACCAAGCCTGCCTGCGCAGGTCTGAGCTTTCTGGGAAGAGGCAACCAAGGGGAAACCCTGGTTCTCCCTGTACTTCCCCTCCTTTCTGCTGCCTTAGGGACCCTGCAGTAGGCCTGGACTTGGGCTCCCTTTGCTCTCTGTTTCCCCCTTGCAGTGTAGTACTGCACTTAGCTGCAGTGAGACTCCCCAGAACCATTGGCCTTATATGGTCACAGAACCACAGGCTTGGGAGCTGGAAGGGACCTTGGAGGCTCATCTGGCCCAGAAACCATTCTCCTTCTCTGAATCATAGACTCCTCTGAGAGTGTGACAAATGTATACACACAGATTCTACCCCCAACTTCTGGAAGTTCACAAACTCACAGGCCCTAGGCTGCTGGGACACATGTTTTTTCACTCCATCTCCAGCTGGATTAAATGCCACTCATCTGCTCCCTTTATCAGCGCCCTGGCCCCTGCCCTGGGACTGCTGCTCCTCCTCCACCACAATCCCTTTAATAACCCACAGGAAGCAGGGGCTTCTAGAGCCAGACTCTCTAGCTCTGAGACTGGGTGCTTCTGTTTCCACATCTGTTCCTGGGAGATGGGCATAGTAACAGAGCTAGTTCATGGTTAGGATCGAAAGAATGAATCCATGTAGACTGCCCAGCACAATCGGAAGTCAGTCAGTGTTAACCATTATTATTAATGTTGCCATATTTGGTACGAGGGATGGGGGAGAATGTGCAGTCAGTCAGGTGTCCCGTGTCTGTCCTCTTGAGGAAAAGGATGTGAAGTGGGTCCATGGGGAGGGAAAGCTGGGAGGACCACTGCTTGCCAGGAGGAGCAGGAGGAGGAGGAGGAGAAGGAAGAGGAGGAGGAAGAGGAGGAAGAGGAGAAGGAGGAAAAGGGGCGAGAGGAGAAGCAGCAGCAGCAAGGGTTAACAAGCCACAGTGGAGTAAAGAAGAAGGGCAGCAGAGGAGGTTTCTCCGGACTGAAGCAGAGAATCTGCTCATTCACCATTTACCAAATGAACACCTTGGGAGTGGTTGTGGGATGAAAAGGTGGATTTCCTGATTTGAAGCTGTCTTAATGTGTCATGAAATGTGTTTCTGAACATCGACAGAGAGCTGTGCTGCAGCTGCCTAGGTTAGGGTCAGGGCCCAGTGCTTCACTCCCATGCCCAGCACCAACGGTTTCCAGCCATCAGGGAGACCATGTCAACAATGGGACATGGCTCTTGGAGCCATCTGCCTCCCCAGTGGAGGTGGGGACAGACCTGCCTGGCCTCACATGACATAGTTTTAATCACACAACCATCAGACGTCAGTGAGTGAGACAGCCACATGCCAGGAATTTGGGGCTCCACAGAACCTACGAGACCAGGATCTGGGCCAGACTGTAAAGTGAAAATGCTGGTTACAGAGTGTGTCCTGTTCAGCTGCTTTCATAAAACTGTTTGTGGGTGAGGGGTAGGAGGTAGGGTGTGGTGTGGAGGCAGAAGGAAGGAGAGAGAGATGTTATGTGAGGATGTGTAACAAGATGTATTAATAATCACTTTTGGGTGGTGGCATTCAGTGATTTTTTTAAAACTTTCTTTTTATATGTTTTGTTTCATTTTTAAAAATGTGTATTTGTTATCTGGAAGAACAATAAGTCATTTCCAGTGGGAGACAGACACTTAATGTTTAACCTGGGGACCATTTTGACCTGGAGAGATTTGCGTGAAAAGGGTAGAGTCAACGATCAATACCAATCTCCTGATATGGCATGTTTGGGTTCAGCCTGCTGGAAGGTCTCTTCAGACTTCAAAGCCTATGGGGCCTGATTCCTGCCTTCCAGGGCCTCTCAATCTAGATGGTAAGATAAGGCTAGTGCCAAGAAATGAAAATAACAACAAAAAAGTGGCATCTGCCAAGGGCCAATTGAAGGATATGTGTGTTAGATGTACTGGCTGACACCTGAAAGCCATTCCCTTCTCATGAAGCGTCTCTTTCCCTGCCTCCTTTGCAGTGAAGAGTGGCCAAAGATATGGCTCTGCTTAGAGCCCACACAGAAATAGTCATTTTCCAGATGGGAAACTGATGTGGAAATAAGAGATGTACCTATAAGCACATTTAGTCTGTGGCAGAGGCAGGGACAAAACCCCCAGAGGCCTTTCCATTGTGCTATAGGCCTCTTACCTCCATTGGTGCCCCACTGGGAGAGGGGAGGTGATGGGTGACAGTAGGTAAGGAAAACATCTAATCAAATGCAAAATGGAAAGATGTTTTTACGTTCTGTCTTAAAAGATCTAGCTCCCAATAATTTAGAGGCTTTCGTGTAGGGGTGGGGGACAGGGGGCTATTCTGTAAGCATCTCCATTTATTCATTCCCTAAGTCATTTTTCATATATTATTTGGGTACGAACTAGGTGCCGGCCACCATATCAAGGGCTGGGGATAAAAGCGACAGATGATATGGAAGAAGTAATGTCACAAATGGTTCCATAAATCATAATGGGAATAAGGGGAAAATATGACCTGAAGGAACATCTACAGTACTGGTGCTCAGTGGAGGGCAGGGCCGGCCTCTCAGGAAACAGCAGTGACCACCAAAGCAGGCGCTGCCTGGATAGACAAGGTAGGGCCATTTAGACAAGGGGGCAGCACTGGCAAAGACGGTGCCTAGAGACCGTGCTGTGTGGTCTCTTCTTGTCTCCCAGAGCCCCCCGCTGGCACAGAGTGCTCAGGAAATGTATGTGAAATGGACGGAGGCAGCTCAAGTGCTGGCGGGTGGGACTGGAAGCCAGAGACCTGAGTCAGTAGGGCTGCCCTGGAGCTGGCACTATCACACGTCTGCCATTCCCTCCTGAGGGAGGCTTCAACTGACTCAAGGAGAAGGCATGAATAGCAAGCTGACTCAATGGGGGAAATGTCACCAACACCGCCTGGCTGAGATGCACTGGAAAGAGATAGCATACCTACCTGGAGGTGGGCTCAGCAGGGTAGAGGCATCCAGGGGGAGGGGTAGAGAGGGCTCCACCTGGACTCTCCTCCCTCTGATTCTCCCTGTTGGAGCTCCCACTAACTCTGCTCTTGTATGTCCTTTCCCTGGAATGTAGTCTTGTATCCTTCCTGCAAGTGGTGTTGAACTTGCAGGAAGGACCTGGCTTCCTGACTCGGGATACCATCAAGAGTGAGGACTAAGCAGAGTGGTCTGCAGTGGTCCAGAGGGCACACAGTGTGGGCAGGGTGACGGCTGGGGAGTAGCAGGGCTTTCTAGGAACTGCAGCAGCTGAAATCCCCTAGAGAACACCACTCATTCCTTTGTTTATTCGTTCCCTCCATGAATACATATACTGAGCACCTGTTAAGAGTGGGGCACACCCTGAGTCTCCTATTCACTGACAGTCAGACTGTGGGCAAGTTCTCAACCTTCCTGAGTCTACATCTGTCCCCTATAAAATGGGGACAACGATTTTGTCCTTCACAGGGTCGCTGGCAGTATTAATGTGTGGGGAGGGTCTGACACTCAGTAAGGCCCAATAAATGTCAGCTGCTAGTATTATTTAAAAGTCCCAGGCAATTCACTGCCAAAGCAGGGCTAGATCACTAGTCTTGTTTCCTAAGCCATGGGCCCTCCTTCTATCTGGTGTAGCGGTGCCTTGACCCAACTGAATGGGGTGTTTTGGGGGGCTAGACAGTATCCACGTTTTGAATGACTGGCTCAGAGGGACCACTGGTTGGGTGGAGGTAAGATGTGTATGTTTTGCAAAGCAATTATTCTGGGCCTTAATTTCTGATTTCCCAGAATTCTAAGAGCGCAGAAGCCTCTGAAAGGAGGTCAGAAGCTTTGCTCTTTTCCAGGCATAAAGGCTGCTTCCTTGATTGGCAGGGCTCAGCCATCCCCGAGATTATGGCTTCCTTCAACCCCCCCCCAACCCCCAATGAGGGCATCCTCCTCCTCTCATCCATCAGAACTGACTGCTATGTACCAGGTGCAGTTCACACAGCATCCAGGGGACTGTGGTGAACAGGACAGACAAAGGCCCTGCCTTGAAAGGACTCACAGTTCAATAGCGGAGACATCAAGAAGTAAACAAATATTCTAGAGTAATAAACACAACACTGGTAGTTAGTGGGGGAGGGTAGAGTTAGGACCAATGAGGTGGCATGAAGCTGAGGCCTCAGTGATGAGGAGTGGGCCTTGCATATTGGTGAGGAAGAACACATCAGGCAGAGAGAGCAGCGAGTGCAAAGGCTCCAGGGCACCTTTAGTGTTCTAAAGGCGAGGAGCCAGCAGGGCTTGAACCTCGTGACAGGGAAGGTGGGGGATAAGGCCAAAGGAGCAGCAGGGACCAATATTATGGCTACTACTTAATGTTTTCTCAGCTACACATTAAAACAAATGCTGACCTGTTTAAAAAAAAAAATGTTCATCCCCAAACCATCTTGCCTCCCACCAGTGGTTCTGCTCTAATTGTGGATCACTTTTAAATGGCAGCTTTCCCTCCTCTTTCCCTGAATTCTCCAGCCCTGACTGAAAGGCCTGTTCTTGGAACACTTATAGATTACAGCCCACACAGCTAAGCAAAAAAGAAGAAAAAAGTATCAGCCATCATCCTACCAGCTGGAGGGAACCACCATCCACATGTTGGGATATATTTCAGTCCTTTTACCTGGGAGTCCGCACGAGTATTATTTTCCCTAAAATGGAATCACACTGTACATGTTTTTTTCTACACTGAACTGGATGTACATTTTAACAACTGTTTATGAAGTGCTTTCTTCATTCCAGGCACTGGGTACAGGGCAGTGAGCCCGACCCGCATGGCCAAGCCTGCCTTCTGGAGCTGCTGTCTAGCCCAGGTGCTGTGGGCGTGCAGAAGAGAGGCACCAGACTCCATCCAGCCTGGCCAGAGACAACTTAAGGAAGAAGTCCTTGATGTGACTCTGTGTCACCCTGGGTTTCCACCAGCTGCTTAGTCTCATCATTTGAATGGGCCATGAGTTATTCAACCAAACCCTCACAGTAGACATTTGGGGTGCTCATGAATGACAGTTCTTTCCAGCTTCAGATTCAGCTGCTAGGGCTGGGGGGCTGTCTGACCATGAGGTTCCTTCTCCCAAGGGAGGCAGAAAACCACAAAACCTGGATAGGACAAGACAGAGGCTGGGTGACCCCTGGGACTTAGAGAGTGAGGGTGAAGTACGTGAGTACAAATGGATCCCTTGGCTATTTGGAAAGAAAAGAAGAAAGACCCAGCTGAAAATCCAGCTGTTTAATTGTGGGGTGAAGCTGTATGCTATGAGGACATATATTTAAAAACTAATTAGGACCCCTTAGTAATTAATACTATTTAAAACTTGAAATTCTAATATTAGAATAATATAGAATAAAAGGATACTCTAAAGAGTTCTAAAATAATAGTAACAGGCAGATCAGTCCCCCAGAGGAATGACTGGTACAAAACAAGAAGGATGTCCTGTTGACAATGACTTGCAGAAATCTATTATAAAGATGCCATTTTTAATAAGGGGTAGCTCTGGCCAGAAGCAAAGATGTCAGCTGCCAATTGTCACCAGACAGAGCCAGGGGCAAGGCTAGGACTTGTGATTCCAGTGCAGAGCCTCTGCTGTCATTATCTGAAACACAACATGGACCCTGCCCTTTCCCTCTGCTCACAGCACTGGGGTGGGGTGGAGGTGGGGTCTGCACAGGCCAGTGTAATCCTCAGGGCACTGCCTGCTAGAGCTCTGTTCCTTCTCCTCTGGTTGGCATTGCTTGTCTGGGGCCCCTGGCTCTAGATTAGAGACATCGTGCCTTGAACTTTGGAGACGGAAAACCCAGGCTCTTAGGCAGTCTGGCCATCAACTAGCATTGCAACCCGGGTGATACAGGCAGAAGAATCCTTCTCAGCCCAGTATCATAGGCCCTGGCCTGGGGCTCCCCCTTGGTGGTGGAGGAAATCCTTCAATGCAGCTCTGTCGGCCTCCTCTTGGGAAGACCTCAGGCCTCTTGACCCACCCTCAGATTCCAGCCACTGCCTTTTTCATGCCTATGTGTTTAGGAAATACTGCCATTGACTGTGGCAGCTTCCACCCCAATTTTGTCACTCAGGAGACCTAGGGTCTAAATCTTAGCTCTGCCACTGACCAGCTGGCAGAAGCTTGGACAAGCCACTGAGACTCTTGGATTCATTTCCTATGTGCATTGCCTAGCCTCTTGGTTAGGTCAGGTGTCAGCTTTGGGGCTGGGTTGCGTCAACCTCCTGTGGTTGCCCTGTTTCTTAGGTTGACCGGGAGCCAGTCATGTCTATGTCTACGTCTACGTCTACGTCTTTGCCAAATGCATCCTTTCTGGGATACAACAGCTCACAAAACACAGTGGCCCATGGGGGCAAATAATCAAAGGAGTTTTTGTTGGGCAAAAGGTTGAGGAGCTCTGAAATAGAGACCTGCTACCTCACTGCATTCAGGGCTCTGCTCAGATGTCACCACCTCATCTGAGCAGTCTGACTAAGGCCCCTTTCCTCCATTATTCCATGCTTTCATTCTTCCTTATTTTCCTTCATCACATGCATCACCACCTGGTATATATATTTTTATTCGTATACTGTCTGTTTCCCCACATATCGATGTGAGCTCCATGAGGGCAGGATTCACAGACTGCAGTGCCTAGAGCAGGGCCTGGCACGCGGTGAATGATCAGTCAATGCTGGCTGAATGGATGAATGAAACAGGTGATTGCTTGGGACCTCTTTGGCTCTAAAATGAGGGCTCCACATATAACTCCTTTCTGCGAAGGTGGGTAGCCTGTAAACAGTGGCTCAGGATGGAGGGATCTCTCCCCACCATCTCCTACTCATAGCCCTGGCTGCCAACCCCATCTCCACCTTGGGGACCGAACAGTCTTCCCCCTAGGGTCCAGAGTCTGTGACCCTTTCCTAGTGATTGTAACTAGACTCACTCCCTCGCTCACTGGCACAGGTTCCCCTCCTACAATCCTGATGTCTTGATTCTCACAGGGTTCTAAGGGTCAGGACACACAGCTGCCTTATGTCATCCTCTCTAGGCTTACTACTGGGAAAATCCAAAACTGTTCTTTGAAACCCAATGGTTAAGTTCACTGGTTATGTTGCAGAGACATGACAGAGAGCTTTATGGCTTCTGAGTCCTTTTCACAATGCCTTATGTGCAGATATGAGCTTTCATTAAACACAGTAAAAGCGGCTTGAGTGAGGCAAATTGGTTCAACGTCAATTTTACTGCCTAGATCTAAGTAACATTTCTGGTTTCCCATCTGCCTGATAAGGGCAGCTGCTAGATCTCCCTTTCATGTTCTGCTGACATAATGAAGTGAGGTATTCTTATTAGCACATGATGTTTAGTATA
Source organism: Sapajus apella (assembly GCF_009761245.1). Taxonomy (NCBI): domain Eukaryota; kingdom Metazoa; phylum Chordata; class Mammalia; order Primates; family Cebidae; genus Sapajus; species Sapajus apella. The sequence continues at coordinate 446,435 of NW_022436955.1, read as the reverse complement.
TGAACAATACTATACATTGGGAGCAGCCTGCACAGCTTTTTAATTATATTTTGTGGAGAATGCACAAGTGCGGCTGCAGAGCTTTGCTCATCTTGTTCAGTCTTTGGGGAAAAAAAAAAAACTTCCTGCCTTCCTGTCGACACTGTGTTTGTTCATTATTTATGTTCCTGCTCATTAGAGCCTGGATGTGTTCTCATGAACCACAGGAAAGAGGAAAGCCCACAAAAGCTGCTGTCTGGCTGACAGCTCGCAGATAAGGCTTTTACAAACCCAAGTTACCTAAGACATCGCCCTTTCTGACACCAGGCAAGTCCAAAAGGCTCTGTCATCCAAGCAGACCAGGTGGGGCTCTGACAGTCTGTGGGAGGGCTCCTATTTGGGTTCCTCCTGGCTCCCTAGCGACTCGCTGTGGGGCGCAGTGGTGACTCACTGCAGAATATGCTGTGAGGGAGCCTGAGCTCTGCAAATGGCAAGTGAGGGCTGTAGTGGACATCTGCTGGTTTTGCTTGTGCAACTCCTCCCTTCTTTGAGAGATAGGAGCTCAACTTTCCTTAGGCGAACGGTCCTTCCTCACACTTTGAGGGCTCTGCCCACTCCTAGCCTAAGTCTGAGGGGTGAGTGAGTTCCTGATCCACCCCTGTCAGTTAGTGTAGCACACACATGGATCCAGCCATGCCTGAAGCTGGTGTACTGCTAGGCTAGTCAGTGACATGAGAAAATACATTTCAGACACTCTAGGGCAGGTTTCCGTTCTTAGCAGTCAGGAGTCTTGACTGCATTGAAGCTGCATAGCCCTTGGAGGTTTGTTCGGAAAGATGGCAGCAGGGCACCGGATGGTGCACAGACTTGCTGATCTAAAAGGGGGTGTCTAGTTACTGTATAGCTTCTGAGGGCTCTGAGGGTTATACCACCATAGGACAGCATCTGCCCCCACCCCACTTTGCAAGCAGCTGAGCCAGGTCTCACTGGAGGTCATTTTCTCTGTGGGTGTTTCAGAGATCAGCTGATCCCAAAGCACCATTCACTCCTCCCCCAACTCCACCTAACTGCAAAACATGGGGAACTTCACTCCCTTGTTTCTCTTCTATATTACAGATCTAGCCAGCCTGGAAAATGCTTTTCATAGGCTCTTGGTTTTTCCCTTCCTGTTCTTTCTAAACGAGGCCTTGTTTTTCTTCTCCTTGCCAAGTGATTAGGCAGAGAAGGACACCAAAATGTCACCAGCAACCTGAAGAGACAAAGGGGCACGGACAGAATCCCTCATTCTCCAGTGTGGGCTGCTTGGCACAGATGCCTTTGAGATTTGCCACAGAGCCTCCTAAGCATTGCCCCAGATGGTGGACCATTTCAGGTGAGTGTTTGTTCTGAAACAGACAAAAAACACTCTTCTCAGCTCCTTGCTCAGGAGAGCTCCAGGCAAAAGGTACAGATCACCCCAAATGGGGGTTCCTCAGGGAAATCATGACTTCTCATGCCCTCTGGGAGGACTGCTTATGGTAAAGTCTGTCAAAAGCAAGTCTGAATCCACATTCCTCTCCAGGGTAACTCATGTCTCCCCAAACGAAACAGCAGTGGTCAGTTGCCACGCCAACTTTTGCTGGACAAAGAGGGCCATGTCTGCATTGGGTCAGGCCCCTGAACATCTCTGACTGCACGGACGTGAGCCACATTCTTCTGGTTCCCCCTGTGCCACCCCTTTGGTGGGCCTTTGAAAAAGAGTAGGGGAGAATTCCAGGTGAGAGCACGCCTTGCCAGAAAAACACATTCACAGAGAGACACAGCAAAACCCAGCCCAACCAGTCTTCCTTCCCTAGTGGTGGATGTGGCCCAGAAAGGATGCCACTCTCTGTGTGGTGGATTTAAATACCCCTGCTGCGGCTCCCGGGTTTCCCACCCTAGGCCTTCTTAAGCAGATGGAAGTTTCTCATTAATAACCATGATAGTGTGGTCATGCCCCCAAAAAAGGAGTCCACAAAGATCACTTTGTGGGCTTCCACATCGATCCCCTCTCTAGGGATGTTTGGGTGGGGCAGTGTGTTCTGGCTGCCGAAGCCAAAGCACACACTTGGCTGTAGGGGTGGCAGACCCTGCGGTGAGCCTAGCTGTGCCCTCTTGGAGTTGGGCTCAGTAGAGGCTGTGCTGCAGTCTGAGAGGCCAATTAGGAGGGCAGGTGTGCTGAGCCCTCATCATGGTTTCTGGGCCTCTGCTGAGAGAAAGGCCTGCTTCTGACCCAGCAGCCAGCAGCTGAGAAATTTTCAATGTGAATCAAGACTAAAATTGGTGCATATTGAACACAAGCAGGCTGAGGAGGACAGGACCCTCAAGCTGCCATCCTGAGACTCTGTCCACTCTCTCAGACTCTCATCTGGATTTCAGGTAGAGACAAATAAAAGGACCACAGCCCACACTGCCCATCGTCACTTAGCTATGCCGCGGTAGCAAGGGCTGCGCCTGGGGGAATAGAGTAGTGGCAGCGCCTACTGAACCCCTTCAGGTGAGGCACTATGCCAAGGGCTTCATGGACACTGCCACACTGAATCCTCCCAACAACCCCCGCCTCCTGGTGTCAGCCTTAGTGAAAGCTATGTAAGTGTTAGTGCTAGCTCCACTTTGAAGATGAGGAAATTAGTTAATAAGAAAGTTAATGAGCTTTCTCAAGGATATATGGTTAGTAAACATGGGTGTTCTCAAGGGTTCTCCACTTTATGGACTGCCCTCAGACTAAATTTCCAAGGAATACTGATCACTTCAAGCACATTCAGAGGAAGCAGACCAGGCTGGTGAGGGTCAAGACTTCTGACCAACTGTGAAAAAGGGGAAAGGCATTAAACGATGTCCACACTAAGAAGGGTTCCCCCAAATCAGATTTCTATTGTCACACTGGCTCTGAGTCATAAACTCTTACCCCTCTTTAAAGGCCTTTCCAGTTTTCTGGCTTAATCCTTATCACATGAACCCCCTACCCCGCCCCTTCTGCAGACCACTCCCAGCACTCTCAGGCCTGGCCAGTGCCAGATGCATGGCTACTGAAGGAGTGAACAACGGATGGATGAAGACCGTCTAGAGAGAGAGTTCTGACACTGTCAGGATCACCAACATAGTCACATCTGCTCGTTATCACCACGGCCAGCAATTCTGAGACAACTGTCCCCAGACACTTCCGTATCCACTGAGCTTCAAGCTCCAAAATGCATGTAGATCAGGACAGTACGGAACAGGGGTGGTTGCAAACCAGGAAGGATGGTGAGAAGGGGTAGAGAATACACACAATTTGCAGCATTAGATGTGGCACAAATGGGGCTCCCAAGAATGGAATTCAGTTCAATAAACATTTACCCAACACCTCCTAAGTGCAAGGCCTGGCATCTGCCTCTTTGACTGGTGCAGATCACATTCCCTGACAAGGAGGTGGCATTCACATAGCATGTGAGGCTGAAGATGCATTCGGTCCTATTTCAGGTGTGCTGCTCCCGTTCCTGAGGGCCCTTCCTGAAGTGGTGCTGCCCACACTCTCTTAAACTTTCTCCCTAAACTGGTTCCTGCATGTCCCCAGCTCCAACATGGACTTGCTGACGCCCACTGATCACAAAATGTCCCTAAGGCTCTTCAGCTGGTGGTGTAAAAATGCATAAGCCATCTAAAGCCAGGTGTATGTGTGTCTGGCAGCACTTTCCATAAAGAACAAAGAGCTGTGTACAGGAGTGGCCTTGACTGGGACATCTGTGTCAAAATGAGAAGCACTAACAATGGGGTTCTTGAGGCCAGAAATGCACAGGGCTTCCCTGTCTAACTTCTGACTGAAAGTTCTCCTGCCTACTCTTACCCAAGAGCTACTGCCTGCCAGTTCCTTGTCTCTCTCAGAGGAGCTGCAAGAAACTCTCCCCTGCCTTCTAGCACCTCTCAATCCTGCGAAGGGCTCTGTGACAGGCAGGGGCTGCCCAGAGGCTACAAGTCTGTCTGGAACAGCTAGGCCTGCCTCTGACACCAGCCCACAGGGAAGCTGCTGGGGAACAGGACTCTTCCTGAATGGCGCTCCAGGACCCCAGGAATAGATCCATGATCATCACGCCCTGCTGCCCCCCACTGCAAGAGAACCATGGCAAGGGGCTTTCTGCTGTGGGTGGTGTGTCGATACAAATAACTCTCAAATGCCCAACACTCCCTTTCAGGTTTTCCAAGCATTTCATGTGTTACTGAACAGTAACAAAAGTTCCTCTTGACAAAACACCAACTTTGTGCTGGACATTTGTGTATATTTTCTCATTAAGTCCTCACAACAGGAATGAGTAACACAGTTATCCTCATTTTGCAGATAAGGAGACTGAGGCTTAGTGGGGGTTAACTACTTGGCCAACATCTCACAGCCAGTAAGCAGCAGAGCTGGGAACTAAAGCAGAAACCGACTCATAATCTCCACCTCAACAAGCCTGGCAGTGGCTCTGTTTTATAGTAATAGTAGAAGGTATAAGAAGCAGAGTGACTGGCTTGCTGGTGGTCATGTAGCAGAGGTCTCAAACTGGCCATCTGCAGCCTGAATTTGGGCCAGGGAAATATATTTTGTTTGGCCTGCAGTGGTTTTGAGTTTTTCTTTTAATTATTTTGTTTTTCCTTTAAGCAAACATTTACAAATCAGAAGAATTTTCACAAAAGGATACTGATTTCTGGTTCTCCTGAAGAATCAGACATGCTGGCCTGCCCTCTTAGGTGAGAACTGAGTTTGGCTGCCTGCTATGGGCTAGGCTGGTGCTCTCCAGTGATCCACATGCCCCATCAGCCCACAGCCCTTGGTCTACCAGCCTGCTGGCCCCGTCTGCATTGGGACTCCTTCACAGAGCCAGTTAATGGCATCAGCCTCACGTTTCATGTAGAATAAATGTTTTCAGCATGTTGGTAAGGAGGAAAAGTGTTAAACTAACGGAAGATTTTTTTTTTTTTTTGGTCATCCTAATAAATACGAGCAGTAGCCAGAAATTTGACAGGTCCAATGAATCGTTAGTGCGAACCATGTTCAAACGTGTGAAAATGGTTCAGCTTGCTTCCACCTTTTTATAAAGCCTCACTGGAGGATACCATACCCCCTAAGGACCCAACAAGATGCACAGCCAGAAGGCTCTACACAGCTGGAAGGTTGGCCACGGTCCATGTTTGCACTTAAGTGCTGCTTGGTCAGACACATGGAACACTAATGACAATCACGTGGCCTTGGCTGCCGAGAAGTGGCCCAGAGTGATGGGAAGCAAACCTCCTGAGCTAGCCGATGCAAAGGCATTTAGCCAACAAGTGGGAAAGGCAGCCTCTGCATTGGCTGGGGAAGGAATCCAATATCTAAACACTAGAGTGCCCCAGGGCTAAGACTGTGGACTGCCGACTCAGTGTCTCCACTTAGATATGCACTAGACATGGCAGAATAAATGGATTCCTAATTGAACTACTAATTTTTTTCCCCAAACCCAGTCCCCTTTCAGCCTTCCCACCACAGCAAATACTGTTGCCTACTGAAGACTGGGCATGATACTTGCTCTCTGTTTCATTAAAAGGGAATTTAATGAGTGCTAAAGAGGTGTCAAAGACATAGTAACACCAAACTTGAGACTATTTGCCGTAATTAGAAGAACTAAAAGAGAACTGAACAAACAACTTTCCCACCACGGGATTCAACATTATCAAACACTGTCCTTGCACCACGGCAACTCATCTTGGGCCATTGGCAGTGTCCATCCTATAATTTGAGGCACTGTGGAGTACAAGATTCTGGAAGCTAGTCCATTATCTAATCAGATTAAACTAGACAAAGAGCCATGGATGGGGAAAAGAACTTAGCCAAGGAAGACCTGTGGATCCTCAGTGTGTATTGCGGGGGATGGGGGGTAGAATTTGGGGTGTAAGAGAGGGAAGGTAGAAACTGACTTTGCCTGATTGACCCAGGTTGGACCAAGAAGTGGCTGAACCAGTGGGCTGCAACCCCCTGCTCTGCAGCTAAAGGGGAATGGTAAGTAAGGGAGACAGGTGTCTCAGGAGTAGAGTGGTGGCTCATCTACCTCAACACCACTGGCTTCAAGGGTAAGGACAGTTCCACTCCCACCCCCTGTGGACTGTTGCCACTCTGGGCTCCATAATCAGAGGTACAAAGAAAGAACAAAGAACACTCACAACATGCTTCCAAGTCCTGGCAGAAGAAGATGTGTCAGGACTAACAGTGCATGAGCCCAGTGAAGTACAGCTGCTCTGAGAGACAAATGAAAGCTCAAGCAAAACATTATATGAGCCCAATTCAGAGCAGACTTAAAAGACTTTTCACATATTAAAACAATGTCTTCCCAACAATAGCAGGTGAGTCCCTGTTGAGATGTGAATTAGTGGTCTGGAAGACAAAATGGAAAACCTATCTCCAAATATAAAGCAAAAATATAAAGAGATAGAATTTGTAAGGGAAAAGATAACAGACATGGAGGACAGATCCAGGGGGTAGATTAAAAATATTGGGAGTTCTAGAAGAAGAAAAAGGAACTGAGAGAGGATAGCCAATAGGAAGGAACTTAAAAATATTGGGAATTCTAGAAGAAGAAAAAGGAGCTGAGAGAGGATAGCCAGTAGTTAAATAACAAATACAAGATAATCACCCTGAACTGAAAAAAGAACTGTATCTACAGATTGAAAAGGCTTACACAGTCCCAGGAAGGATGACAAGAAAAGACATACACATAGGTTACCTTGGTACAATTGTTAAACTTCAAGATGAACACAAAATCTTAAAAGCTTCCAGACAGAAAGAACATATTACCTACAGGGAAAAAAGAATAAGACTGACATGGAACTTCTCATCTGAAACACTACAAGCTAAAAGAGAGCGGAATACCATGTACACACTACTCAGAAAAGATAAAGACCTCAAATAGTTTGCCCATCATTTTTTAGAGCAAACATGCAAGAATTCATAGTTTATCACCCATACATCTCACCTATGGAAGATACTTAAAGTAACAAACAACAAATGCACCAGAACACAGATCTTGACCTGGGGGAAAATGAACTGGTCAGGAAACCATGATGAGTAAGGAAGGCTGCCACACACCTGCCCCACCCTTTTCTCCTAACTCTAAATAGAGAATGGTAGATGCTCTGGGAATGGAACTGCTAAAGAAGGACTCTGAAATAGAAGGGACATACTACAAGGGAAATTCCAACAACAGCTCAAAGCTAAAAATATTAAATGTTCCTAACAGAATCAAGGAGCTGAAGAGGAGGGGAGCAAAAGTGTTCCAAGGTCTCATCTTAAGTAGGGACAGGGAAACGATTTTAATGTCTCATCCCACTGAAGCAGGGACGAGGACAGAGAAAATGGAACATCTTGGAGGGAGAAACAGTTATTTCATGTTATCTTGTTTTCAAATAACATTAGAGCAATATGTATTTAATTATGAATTAAGGGAAAAAGAATGTAACCTTTAATGAAAGGGAAAAGTAGAGAACTTTCAAATTAATATGGGGAAAAGATGAAATCTGAAGCAACTACATTAAACCAGCAGAAGCAACGGAAACAAAATACTGATGGAAAGAAATTATAAACATACTGGAAGATACAAGAAATAAAATCCAGTACATCAGTCAGCAGACTAGATTGCTCACTAAAAACAGAAGATACCAGATTGGGTTAAGAAATTAAAAACAAAAACCAAGCCCTAGGTGCATGCCATTTATAAGAAAACTGATTAAAATAAAGATATATAGAAATGTTGAAAATAAATGCATAGGCAGCCAGGTACTAGGGAAATGAAAACAAAAGGAGGGCAGGAGTGTCAAAATTAATTAGATAAGGGGGAATTTTAGTTAAAAAAATATGCTGCAGAAGGTAAAAAATATTTGTAATGATAAAAGGAACACTTATGAAGACATTAATGACCATCAGAAACTTGAATGCAATAAACACAGAAGCTAAATATAAAAAGCATGCATTATTAGAAATGGGATAAAATTTTGGTGTGAAATGTCAAAGGTGTCTATTTCAAAAGTGCATATACCTTGTAGGCAAAATAAATGATATAATTTGAATTATTAGAAGTATGGAGGACCCTACATTCCCTGAGTCCGGAATAGACCATTTGTTGAGGCCTGGATGATTTACAAAACTTGATCACAGAGATAAACTTAACAAATTTTACAAGATTAAAAAATTTTTTTAAATTAAATAAAATTTTGTCTTCCCTAGACAAATAAACAATGTGTATGTGTTTAATAAAATAAATTTTTATGGAAGGGCATAAAGCCAGACTTGAAGAAAAGGCATATGTTCTTAAATGGGAACCTTTAACATTATAAAAAATACCTCCCCGTGTACACTGGAACTTAATACAACTTTCAATTAGAATTTCAATAAGTTTTTTTGTTTGTTTTCAAATTAGAAGCTCAATCCCAGGAAGAGTTGGCATTTCCCTGCTACCCCAGGCTGGGGAGAAATCAGGGCCCAGGTCTGGCCCCTCCATCTCTTGAGCCGCCACACATCTCCCACTCTGCTTCCATGCAGTGGCAAAGCACATGGTCTGTCGGGTCAGATCCTGGTAACTCACATCTGGGCATACCTCCTGGTGGGACTGGACTTGAGAGGAACCCAGTAGGTAACAGGGCTCAGCATGGAGGCTGAACAGTGGCCCAGTGAGCTGGCCTGCTTTTACCTGCCAACACCAAACGGATGAAGAGTGGCCAACACGTGCCCCACTGGGCTGTAACGAATATTTTCATCTCTCACTCAAACTCACCTCTGGCTTGCTTTAAAAGCTTTTCAGGCAATTCTGCATTGCATTACAGTTCATCACACTTGCCCAATTAAGGAGAAAGGATAAAGATTCTCTTCTCCCATCTTCCAAGCACAAAAGCAGAAGTGTGGAAAGGATGGGGCCTGCTCAAGGTCACAGGCCAGCTAGCAGCCAGGCTGGGGCTCCAACCCAGGTCTTCTGACTCCACATCCCAGCTTCCTCCCTGTTAATCTTTGTGATAAGACAAAGTGGCAGGAGGAGTCTGTCAGTCACACTCTGCTTCGGGTGAGATGGAGGAACAATGGGGGTGACAGGTCCTGGCACCAGATCCAGGTTGCCCTGGGGAGTCTTTTAGGGAGAGCTGGCTGGAACCTGGGCCAGGCGAGAGGGGGCCCAGGAGTAGGAGGGGTTGTTCTCTGCTCAAATGCTTGGTTCCAGAGATGGCTGCTGCTGCTGCTGCTATCTAGTCAGACACTCAGAGGTTAGCCGAGGGCAGCTTCCCAGCAGAACTCCTGGCAGAAGGCAAGCAATGTGAACCCATCAGCCCAAAGTCCCATTGTAGCGTAAGAATCTGGCTCCAGCATGGCACCTCCTTAGGGCGACTTGGAATCTCCCTGCCAGGAGGCCCTGTGAGCTGTTGGGGTTGGTGGGAGGCGGGGGACAGGCCAGTGCACACGAGGGCAGCAGGGCATGTCTGCCCTGAGGACAGGGCCCACCCTACTGCCCACAAGAAGGAAAGGCTGGATGGGGCCGGGACCAGGAGGAAGGATGGGAGGGGAGAGGGGTCTACTTGAGCATTCCCCTTGAGGGGATGGATAAGCCGTGATGAGAGGCTCTTCCTACATCAGCCTTACTATGTGAACATATCAAGCAAATACCCTGTGCCAGACGTCATGCTCGGTGGTTTGTGTGCCATCCCCCCATTTCATCCTTACTACTCTCCAAGGAAGGTACTATTAGAAGATTCCTTAGAGGAGGAAATGGAGGCCAAGAGAAATCAACTCACCTGTTCAACGTCACTCAGGTGATGAGTGGCAGAACTGAGTTTCGGTGTGACTCCGAAGCTTGTGTTCCGAGCAAGGCGCTAGAGTGCCTACCTCATCTGAACTGGGCTAACCCTGCTCTCCTTGCAACCCAGTGCCCTGCTGAGGCTGGCCTGGGAAGCACAGCACTCACTGCTTTCCCTAGCCTTTTCTGAGAGGGTCCTGTCTAGCAGCCTGGCATCTAGGGGGCCAGTGTTGGGGACTCAGAGTCAGCAGACTTGGGTTCACAGGGCGGTCCCACCTTGTACTGCAATTGCTGTGCCATCCGGAGACTAATAACCAAGGGAGACACAGTATAGTACCTGCAGGCTGTCTTGTACCTGCATGTATGTTCTCAATGAGTCATAAACATACATTCTGGCCTGATCAGCTCAGTTGATGCAGAATTCCCTCCATCCTCCTTGATGTGGCCCTACTTTGAGGGTGGGAGGATGATTTATTATACTTCCTATAATTTCTCCTTATAGCTCCTTCTGGAGGCAACAAGTCTAATTTGCTGCCCATGCACTAGGGCCTCAGAGGATTGGAAGCCTCTGGTTCTGTCTGGGCCCCAGAAAAGGTCCTTACAAATGCCAGGAAATCTAACAGAGGTGCTTTAGAGTTCACTCTGGAGCCAGCTCTTTATTAGGGAAGATGGCAGCCTCACTGACCAGTGCTGGAGTGCAGAGAGGGAGGTAGGCAGACCCACTCAGCAGGTACCAAAATGACACCTGTGGAGAAAAGCTAAGTGGACCAACCTTCCAAGCAGATTAAAATTCTGTCCTAGGATCTGCAGGACTATTAGTGGGAAGTGATTTTAGCATAGGCAAGGGGAGGAAGGTGAGGTTGGAGAGTAAGGAAACAAAGCCACAGGAAGGCTCTTCTTTATAAAGGAGTCTGTTGGGAAAATCCAATGTGCACTTGACCACCTGGGGTTCTATACTACAATCCCTTTTCCTAGGACCCATTTCGGCAGAATGGGAGAATATTTGCTATTTTGTAAAAGTTAATTAACTGTTATTAAAACATGCCCTTGAGCTTAATGATGTTCTTTATTTTGCTATTTACATATTGCACTCCTTGAGCTGACTCTTAACTTGATTTCACTTATAGAAGCGAACTTGATTTCAGTTGTAGAAGTTTTAAGAGCTTCTCTCCTCAAATATGCATGCAGACACATTGTAAGTCATAAGTGTAATGCTCAATTTCACCGGAAGGTAGGCAAAAGCACCAGACAAGGCGCTACACGTCCTAGGTTCAAAGGCCAGACTTGCCAATTGCTATCTAGATAGTCCTGGACAAAAACTGAATTTCTCTAACCCTCAGTCTCCTCATATATAAATAGAATAATTGCCAGCCAGCTTCCTTTATAGGGGTGTTATTAGGATTAAGTGGGAAGCCTATGATAGCCTGTTGTAGGCTGTAAAACACATAAAGTGATGCTAAAGTGAAACGTGAGATCTTTCTTAGACTTGGGGGTAAATAATAGACTGGACATTTGTGGCTTGGGGCCACCTTGTATCCATTCTTTCACCTCTTTGCCAACATCAAGTATTTGAAGAGCCATTCATCCTCAACTGTGGGCCAATGTCATTAAGGTGGGGACTAAGTTAACATATTCCATTCCCCAAAACCACCATGGTTGGTTCATGGATAGGAACATAAGGCAATCAGAATCAGTGAGAAGGATTAAGACTCTTCCTGGGATATCCAGTAAGTATACTTACACTTTGCATGGGGATTTGAAGCTGAGGCTGAGGAGTGAACCCACCTGAGAGTAAAGTTAACATGGAGGAAAGCGGAGCCCAGAGAGCAGACACTAGGTCCTGGTAATATCCTTACAGCCCCAGGAGCCAGACTTTTCAGTGACAGGGGTGGCTAAGTTTATTTTTTATTTAAGTCAATGTGGTAGGATTTCTGCCATTTGTACCTGAAAGGGTCTGATATACAATCTCAATGAAAGCAAGATGACTAACACTCAGGATCAGCTTCTGGCTATGTTTTCCAAAGGAAAGCTCTGTCTTGCATGTTCTGTTTTCTACCTGAGAGCCATTCAACTAAACCTGGCATTGGCACAGGCGGACATTCCAACTTCCCCCAAAGTGGAAGTACTCAGGAGAATATTAACAGTGACCTTTCCTAGTCTAATTGGCCGGGTCTTAACAGTTCTTCAAGAATTCCTTCCTTGAGGTGACTGGCCTTCTAGATCTGTGGTTTTAAGGACTGGTCTGAAGATCCCTGGTAAGCCAAGAATGTCCCCAGATAAGGTTAGCAATTATGATTTCTGTCTAGCCTTAGTTCCATGCCACACTGTATACAACTCATCAACCCAGCCAGCTTGTCTAAGGGACACACCATGTATCTTCACGCTTCTGTGCCTCTGCTCACGTTTTCTCCCCATCTAGAATGCCCTCCCTTCCTACTTCTAAGTACCAATTCTTTCTGATAGTTTGGGGCTGGAGAAGACACTGTTGGTGGCCAAGCCATCCACCATTGTTCTCTCGCTTCCTTGCTAACGAAGTCTCAGCTGTGTCCTGGTGTCCCTATCTCCTCCTGATTGGCAGAAGTGCATCACATAAACCCACTGCCCTAACCAGTGACTGGCTTAAGAAGAGATATGGGACCCAAATCTGTCCAATGAGATGTTAGGGCCAGTCTCCCAGTAGGGTTTCTGAAACAAGGAGGGGCTTAACCCTGTCATTTCCGTTGATTTGGGTGGTGAAACCATAACACCTGGAGCTGCTGCAGGGAGGGGCCAGCTGGTGTGGCACAATGAATAGACAGAAAGACTTGGGTCCCTGATAGCTTCATTGGGCAACTTTTTTTTTTTTGCTTAATTTCCAGACTTTTTGATACATGTGTTCATAATTTCCTGTATGGTTTAAGTCATTCTGAATTGGGTTTTCTATTACTTGCAGCCAGGGCCTCCTTGACACAAAAGCTCTCCCCCTTGGCACTTTCCCTGATCATGCCAGTTGTCTACAGGACAGCCTCCTCCTCAGCCCTCCTCTCCCCTCCCCAGTTCACATGCCTGGATTGTCTGTTAACACCAGGAAAGTGCGACAGTTTTCATTCTAGGAGTGGGTTCTGCAGCACCGTGTTGAAATGGTGAGGCCATGCTGGGGCTTTGCAGGAAACGGTATTGTGGCAGTGCCTGCCATGAACTTAGGAGGAGCCATGCACAGCTTAGAGAATCCAACCAAAACTCCTGACTTCACTGCCCAAACTTGTTTCCCCTATTCCCTGTATCTAAGAGAGCATCATCTCCATTTTATCAGTTACTCAGGCCAAAAATCCTGGATTCAACCTTGACTCCTCTCTTCACATTTACATTTAATATGAAAGGAAATCTGTTGGCTTTGCTTTCAAAACACCTCCAGGACCTGATTGCTCTGCTACCTCCCTAAATCACTACCATGTAGTTTCTTGTGGACAGCCCCATGTCTCTGAATTTGTAGGACCTAGCAGAGCACCTTATACAGGCCACTAGAGCCTCTCTCCTGAGAAACTTCAGCAGCCCCCTAACAATCTCCCTGTATCTACTCCTGTCCCTGGGCTGTTCTCCATAGTGAGATAAGCACTTCCCATGAGCTCCCATCACACTCAGAATAAAAGTCCAAGTCCTTCCGCAGCCTCCAATGTAGCCCAATCCTAGCCTCCTGCTCCCTCTCTTGACTTCATATTTCCCCACCCTGTCCCTACTGTACTCCTGCCAGAGGCTTCTGTTTCTTAAACACACCAAAACCACTCCCACCTCAGGGCCTTTGCACTTGCTGTCTCTTCTGCCTAGAACACTCTTCCGTCACCCCTACATTTCCTTCAGAGCACTGCTTAAATGTTGTCTTGGAGAGAATGTCCCTGACCATTCTCATAAAACAGCAGCCCCCTCTAGGTCACTACCCATTTATTTTTCTTCATAGCCTACCTGACCTGGACATACTATTTTTCTGTTTGGTGTCTGCCTCTCCATCCTGGAAGCTGGGGACCTGTCTTACCCATAGCTGTCACCTGTGGACCAGAACAGCTCTAGGCACAGGGCAAGCATTTAGTGAATACTTGTGTAGGGAACAAACTCTTTTTGTATCTCCCACTGTTCTCAGTAAAGGGCTTTGGACACAGTAGATGTTCACAAAGTTTGCCTGTTAGATTTAATGTTTATAACAGGAAAACATCAAAACTTTTATTTCATTTCTGGCAGAACTGAAAGCTTCTTTCATATATATGGACAAAGACTGGAAGAAGGTAGCACTAGAAAACAGAAATGAGAGTTAAGGGTGGTAAAAGTTTTTGTATATTAATTTCTCCAAATGTTGTTAAGGGAGCACAATTAAAAGGTAGAAATATGTTTTACTGTTAAAAATTGTTTCAAAGAATTGTGCATGCTTTTCTTAGTGCTGTCTAAAGAAAATCAGCTTGTGTTTTATTAAAGGCACTAACAGTTGAGACTGGGCTGACAGAATCCCCCTCAGAATCCCGTCCCCAAAGAGACCACAGAGAGACATCACGCCTTTATGAACAATCTCTGAGAGCTGTAATCCTCAACTAATGTGTGTGAGAATGCACATTCAGTATCATAATTGCTTTGCCTTTATATGATATCTAGTTAGCAATTCTAAATATCCTAAAGTAGGGATTATTTATCAAGAAGTGATACAGGTTAAACAACTTTCTGCCCCAGAAAGCACTGGGGCCAACCCTCTATCTTAGGCAGAATGATTGCAAATATTCATTCAGCCAGCTATATCGAGCATCAACCACATTCCTGCCCCAAGAAGCCCTTCTCCCTAGGGTGACAAGTCCCTATTTTTATAGGATTTCAGGGAGAAAGATGTGAGACAAGCTTTGGAGGAGGACTGTTCAATTCATTCTAATCCACTTATTTGTTGAGCACCTATTATGTATGTATAAGATCAAATTCAAAGACATGCGGCTGTCCACGAGAAGCTTATAATCCAGTATGTGAAATTTGGAATGAAAAAAAAAAAAAAACTCACCCTAATAAAAGGTAGCAAAATGTCAGATATGCTGCAGAGAAAAGAAAAACCACCCATGTTTTAAAGGGGCTCAGAGAAGGAGGAAGTACAGCTGAGTGGAGAAATTGGGTATAGCTTTGGGAAAACCATGACATTTTGCGGCCTAGAAGGAAAGGTGGGCGTGACAGGCAGAGATGTGGGACATGTGGGTGGGGTTATTCCAGGTAAAGGAAACTGTGCACCCCAAGACAGGGAGACAGCAGGGTGCAGGGCACAGGCCAGCGTAGTTCTGTTCTACCTGGATGGCCGGCGCCCGCCCACATGCTCTGCTGACGGGCCATGCTGACGTGGGAAGATGGTGACAGCAATGGAGGGGAGCTGAGCTTAGGCAAAGATGGCCCCAGCTGTCAGGTGGACAGTGGATTAGACTAGGGGGAGAAGAGAAAAAAAGGATCACTTAAGGAGGCTGTTATTCTGGTAGAGGGCCACATAGACAGGGTCTTAACTTGGTAAGGTGGGCATTTTACTTACTCTTAATACCTTCTATTGATGTCATATAATCTTTTACATGTACAAGACGTTACATAATAAAGAGGCCTACTTGATTAATTCATTTAGTCAATAAACACACATTAAACATTTGCTCTTTAAAAAACACTTTTGAAGAGAATGACACCCAGGGAGGGGAGAGGAGAGGTCTGCACTCTGGGAAAGGGTTGTCAGAGAGGAAAGGAGGGACAAGCAGGAGGGAAGTGACAGCAGCAGACTGGCAAAGATCACTGGAGTGGGAGGGTGCATGATGGGGGCACAATGGGGAACACGGACACATAGAGAACAAGCTTTACAGCAGGGTGCTGGGGAGACAGTGGTGCCGTGAGCTTTTCCTTACAGGAAATCCTGGGCAGAGGACAAGGACCTCTGCTTCATGGAAACACTGGCCAGCTGGGAAGTTTGCTTGAGTTGCGTTTAGCCAGGAGACATTGAACTTAATCGTCCAGCATCCAGAAGTACCCTCTAGGCCGGGCCGATGGCGGGGCCAGGGTGCCTGCAACAGGATCCGTGTTTCTGTGAACGGGACTCTGATGTTCCAGATTGTGACCTGGGCATGTTACCAAGAACAGACATTCCCAGGAAAAGGCTTTCTCACTGATGCTGTTTGTGATTACAGCTGGGAGGCTGAAGCAGGGGTTTTCCATAGCATGACCTTTGAAGAAAGGTTAACGACTGTTTTGGGAGGGCCTGAGCCTTGCATGTCTGCCCTAAGCACTCAGGTGGGAGGGAAGATCTGGGTGCTCTGGATGTGCCTGACCTCACCCCCAACAGCGCACTGTGGAGTCAGCCACTGATGGGAAACATCAGTGAGGCAGACAGGCATGTACTCTGAGGCAGCAGGTAGGCTGTGAGGAAAGAAGGCTGACCCAGGGAGTTGGGAGGCTTGACTTCTGTCTCTGACTCACCCAGGGACCCTGCAGAGATCTCAGCTGGGAGGAAGCAGGGCAGTAATTATGAGTGTGGGCTCTGGATACCTTGAGATCCAAGTTTGAAGCCGGATGCCCTTTATCCCCTACACCCCCAATCTAAATTATAAACCTCCCATTAGTCTCTCTCCAAATGCCTGCATTTTCCTTTCTCAACACTTTTCACAATTTTTGTAAGTCCACCCTCCAGACTTGGCACTGTGTCTCAATTGCTATATTTTTTGTTGTCTGTGGGCTATGTTTTGACCGAGAAAGTACACCTTATCAGTTTCCTGATCTTATTGATTCTATAGGGGCCAACTCAAATGCCACCTCCTCCAGGAAACTTCCCTGGGGCTTCTTGTACCCAAGAACTGCTCTTTCTATTTAAGTGCCCCTGCCCTCTGTCTGGCCTAAGCATTCTCTGGCTTTGCTTAGGGTGACTGGTGCTCATATCTACAAAAATTCTTATCTTCATAGATACCACCATCAGCTCCTTCTGGGACAGGAACACATCTACATCAGCTTCTTTCATATCCCCAAATACCTAGGGCAATGCCTACTCTTTTTGTGGGTTAATGAATGAGTCAGTGGACAAGATTTTCTGACTGCTTGAGGGCACACCACCCTTTAACTGGCCAGGGTTGTGAACTCTTCTACAAAACCTAAGCGTTACCCCAGCCAAGCTGAATCAAATGGAACATCAGGACCATGATTCCAAGACAAATCCATACAAACTGAATTTAGCAGTTGCACAGAGCCGAAGCAGCGCTCACTCGGTTTCTAAGAATGAATACATTGCTCTGATCATCAGCTCAGCTGCAAGAGCCTAGCTGAGACCACATCTCCCTGGAACAGCAAGGGTCGATGAGGCATCATTTTTTTTTTTTGAGATGAAGTCTCACTGTCACCCAGGCTGGAGTGCCGTGGTACAATCTTGGCTCACTGCAACCTCCGGATAAGGCATCTTTAACAGAGTTTTCTTGTCTATAAAATAAATAAATGTTGTCTGGGGCTTTCTCCCAGCTCAGCTAACCTAAGACTCTAGTGTAGGCTGATCCTAAGGCAAAATTTTGCCAAATGGAAAATGTTTTAGTGAAACATTCTTTGAAAATTAGTGTCAGAGGAAACAGTGGATAGACCTGAGGGGCCATCAGTAGCCCACACCCTGACTATTCCCAATCTGGTTTATTTTCAGAGCTCCCCAGGCATGACTAGGGAAGGTGCTACTCAGTGGGACTCAGGCCTTGCCTTCTGTCTGCAGGAAGGGCAGAAGCAGTGGTGGGCTCCTAGCATAGGGAGCCCTGTCCATGCTCCTGACAGCACAGGCATTTGCCCAGCCTGGCTCTGCTGGCCAGCCCAAAGCCCGCATACCCACCTTAGCTTGGATCTGCCACAGGGAACCCTGGGTGTGGTGGAAAAAACAGCTGGGACCCGAGTGACCAGAGGAAAGCCAGGGAGTCCAAGGGAGGGCAAGTCCTATGGGGGTCAAATGACCTTAGAGAATTGTAGTCTGACCAAGCAGTGGAAGCCCCCAGACCTGAGGGTGGCCTTCCCCAGCAAATGATCCTAGAACAAGCAATGAGGGATCCAGTTTCTTATTCTTGTCAAGCACAGTCAGATACATGACTGCTAATCAGAGCTTTTCATCAGCCTGAGGTAACCAGGGTTACTGCCCTGGAGGGACATTAATTCCAGCCAAGAGCAAAGATGCTCTGTGGTCTCCAGGCCTGAATTCAAATAGAATCCCTGTTAGGAGTTTTGCTTTGTTTTGTTTAATGCTAAAGGTTATCTATAGACCAGCATTATTACCTTCATGAACCCCAGGATGGGGCCCTCTTTCATCCAGCCTAAGACTTGGTTTAAAAGAGGAAGAAACTGAGGCCCAGGAATGCTGTGCCTTAACTAAAGTCTCAGAGCGAATTAGTAGGTGTTCATCCAGACAGTTTTCCAACCTCTTTCCCATTTATGTGCCTACACTCAAGTAGATTACAGCTCCTATGGACAGGAACCCTTTGCTTTCACCTGCAGTATTGCACGGCAAGTGGCCAAGAGTGGGGGTTTGGGATCAGACTGTGATTTTGCTTCCGCTGTACCAGCTGTATGACTACAGACAGAACACAAACTCTAAACTGTGTGCCTCATTGTCCTTATGAGCTAGAAGGGGATATTAATAGTGCCCTGGGCAACTCTGCCTCAGTTTCCTCAGCTGCAAAATGAGGATGTTCATATAATAAGGCATACCTCGTTGGGTGACTGTAAATGAGTTAATATACATAAAATGCTTAGAACTGTGCCTGGAGCTCCACAAACGTTTTGACAGCTTCATTGAGATATAATTCACATGCCATACAATTTACCTATTTAGAGTATACATTGTAGTTTGTTTTGGTATATTTACAGATTTGTACAACCATCACTAGAGTCAATTCTGGAACATACGTCTGATTAAAAAAAATAACCCTGCAGCCTTTAGCTGTCACCCCCTTATCCTCCTGGACTCCCTCCCATTCCTTGGCAACCAGTAATCTACTTTTTTTCTCTATCCATTTCCCTGATGGCCAGTAATGTAAAGCATCTTTTCATGTGCTTATTTTATTGGTCATTTGTATATTGTCTTTGGAGAAGTATGTATTCAGATCCTTTGCCTATTTTTAAGTTAGGTTGTCTTTTTATTATTGAGTTGTATGAGTTCTTTACATATTTTGATACAAATACCTGATCAGATATATGAGTTGCAAATATTTTTCCCACTCTGTGGGTTGTCTTTGTACTTTATTGATGATATCCTCTAAAGCAGCAGTCCCCAACCTTTTCGGCACCAGGGGCCAGTTTCATGCAAGACAATTTTCCACGGACTGGGGTTGGGGGGATGGAATGGTTTCAGGATGACTCAGGTGCATTACATTTATTGTATACCTTATTTCTATTATTATTAAATTGTTATATATAATGAAATAATTACATAACTCATCATAATGTAGAATCAGTGGCAGCCCTGAGCTTGCTTCCTGCAACTAGATGGTCCCTTCTAGGGACCTTGTCAAAAATTAGTCAGTCATAGATGTATAAGTTTATTTCTGGACTCTCAATTGTACTCCATTGATCTAGATGCCTATTCTTTTGCTAGTACCATGTAATATTGATTATCATTGCTTTGTAGCTAAGTTTTGAAATTGGGAGGTATGAGTCCTACCTTAGTCTTCTCTTTCAGGATTGTTTTGGCTATTCTGAATCTCTTGAAATTCCATTTGAATTTTAGAATCAGCTTGTCCGTTTCTATAAAGAAGGCAACTAAGATTCTGATAGGAATTACATTCAAGCTATAGATGATTTGGGGTGAATATTCAATAAATACATCAAATCTTTTTTTCATCTTCCTTCTTTGCCTCCTCTTAATACTACCACTACCACTACCACTATTACCTTTCAGTATCATGAGAAGTAAATGACACAGGTGAGGTGCCAGAATGCAGTGAGAGTTTAATGCATGTTTGCTATTAGCGTTTTTGCTATCACTGCTGTGCCCCAGAGGCTGTTCTGGGCTGGCAGAAGAGTGGGTTGAGTGAATGACCCAGCACTCCCTAACTCCGGCAGTGACCACCCTAGGATTTAGCCCTTTTCCAGGTACAGGGCTTCTGAGGCCAGGGCTTTTCATCTTCCCAGTGTAGCTTCCCATTGCAGCTCAGGCCAGTTTCTGCCAGCAAGCAGCACGGCCTCTGCTCATGCCCAGGTCCCACAGGCTTATAACTGAGAGCTCCTCATGAGTGATATAAACACAAACTCAATCAAAACACCTTCTCGAATGCCTTGTCATGAAGGGACACTGGACTGCAGGTAAGGAAAGGATCAGGTCTGGTTCAGCATTTCTCAAACTTGAGTCACTCCGTGACTACCCTCATGATTTTTGGTCATAGCCTATACTATTATGTTTCATTTGCTTGGTAGTTTAATTCTGTATACTGGAAATAAATATATCTTATTATTTAAAAAGGAAATTTTGCATCATTGTCTTAAATGGTATCACCTGCTTTAAATAGGAGATAACCACGAAAACAAATACAATGCAAACAAACCTAGAAAAGCCTCTTTGTTTCAAAAGATTGGCAAGTTTTAGAGGAATATTAGGCCATCCTAGTGCCCAGTGGAGACTCTCTCCTCAACTTGATCAGAAGCACTGGAAGAGAACTAAAAAGGGCTCACTTCCCCTACTCAGTGACTGAGTGGTATGCTGTGTAGAGTCAGTACTGCATTGCTAGTACTGCACATGAGCCTAAGGACAGGCCTTGAGAAGTGATGTTTTACTCCCAGCACTGCTACTCATCCACACTGGCCTTCCCTGGATAGCAGTGGGACTCACAACACAGGCTCCCAGCATCACTGTGCCCCTGAAAGTGCTCTGAACTGGCTGGGAAAAGTTCCACAAAAGCAGCATCAGAGCACTGTAAGGCCTGTAGGAAAGAACTGCACGTTCCCCTTGGGCTGCAGTGCCAGGATTGCTTGGTTCTTGAGGTCCCACTCCACAAAGCAGAAAGTAGAGCCTGGGCCACCAAGTACACAGAGAGTCCAGAGCCCTAGAGAGAGCTGGATGGTGCTGATGCTACCTCCTGGAAGGAGCACTCTTCCCCATGGAGGCATCCTGGCCTTCACTGTCATTCCCTTGGCTTCTGCCTGCCTTCTCCTTCTTCATAGGGGTGGGCTTCCTGAGCTGAGGCAAATCAAACCATATTCCACAGAGTCCTATCCTGTTCTAGTTTTATAAGGACCCTTCCCATTCTGAGGGGTGACTGTGCAGGAGGAGAAACAACACAGCCTGCTCTACAGCTCACAAGCTCATCACCCTCAGTACCCAGCCATAAGGCACCCTGAGCCTGGAGAGGGAGGCGAAATCTAAGACCAACCAATTAAACCCAAATCAGGCCACAGAGTTTCTCTACAGATCGTGTGTAGGCATTAGATGGATGACTTGGCAAAGGTTGAGAGAAATGGGAAAAATTAGATTCTGATACAAGGTTCACGTAAAAGTTCAAGACAACAGAAGAAATGCTGTCAAACTGACGTGCTCAAAGGTATACACATATGGGACCCACCACTCAATAAAAGCATTAAACAGGGCCATGACAGATGGTGGTTCAAAAACCAAGCGGTTCTGGGAAAGTGGTTGAAAACTACTGTCACCCTGGGATGTGAAGTTCCTGTTGTTTACCTTGCCTGCCCAACCAGATACCAGAGGCAAGGCACCTGCACGGGTGCCCAGTGACAGTTTGCTAAGCTGAATTTGGATGTGAGGAAGCAGAAAAAAGCCTTCCATGACCATACAGACAAGCACAGTCCAGAGAACAGTGTCCACACGAGCCTGCCTCTAACCACTCCCGAGCCCTCCACACACGGAGCTGAGACCAGTGAGAGGACACTTCCCTGGAGGCTGCTGAGGTAGCTTTCAGACACACCTGAGGAAGAGCTCCCCTCTCCACTGTAAGATTACACTGGGCTGGTTATGCCCCCGCCCTAAATCCAGGCTGTGTTATGTGAAGCCTCCTGCTTCTTCACTTTCCAGAACACCTACCCAGTTATCTCCTGCAGCCCCAGAGGACAACTGCAAGCTGTTCTTCTGACTCAAAAGCCTGACCTATGAGCATCTTTGTGGAGATGAGGCTCTTTTTTAATGACTCAAGGATAGTTGCTGAGACCTGCGCCCCCCACCCCAAGGCACTGCCATAGCCTTTGCCCAGCAACCTACCCTAAGAGAAGCCATGTGCTGTCTATATCTTTAGTGAATAACTGGCAATCCAATTCACTCAGCTTGGGAAAGACAACCATAGCTGAGGCTCCAGTGATAATAATGACATCTACGAGGATCTAGCACGTGGATTATGTGCAGTGGTTGCTATATTTGTCAATCTGCTCTGAATATAAAAATTCTTAAATTCTCCTCAGAATAATAAACATTAAATGATTATCTCTAGAACTCATCAATGAAGTAAATCTTCATTAGAACCTGAAGAATGTGATGCTTCAGCACCAACAGATGTAGGCTCCAAAAGGGAACAGACATTCTTATGGGGTGGTGCCTTATCAGTCCCTGTGGGCTCAGCATCTGGGGCAGGGCCTGTCCGGTATGTCCCTAGAACCCTCTCTGTCCCTGGAGGTTTTTCCCAACTGCAGGAAGTCTAGGCTGAGGAGGTGGACAGTGACCCAAATGGCCTTTTATTAAAGCTCCTAATTATTAAAGGGAGTTTTATTAAAACATAAGTCCTTTTTCTCTTTTGAGACCACCTATTTGGGGCTTGTGAGCAGCGCCAATGCAACTTCCCATGGTTTTCACAGTGCCAAAGCTGGTGGAGCATTTTACAGCGCTGGCCTCTACCTTGGCAATGAATTGGCTGATGAATGGGGTGGGCACTCATAGTCACAGCTAAAGCAGGAAGGGTCTCAGGCAGAGTGTCTGTGATGGGCTAGCGCAGAACCTACCACAGTGCTCAGGATGTGAGTCTGTGATGTGACAGTAAAGCATATTGTCTATTGTCTCCATCTCTGATGGCAGGGAGAGGAACACAAAAGGAAAAACCTTCCAGAGATTTACGGAGATGTCTGCAGGGCATACAAAGTGATATGCAATCATATTTGTAGATATGGGAAAATGTTGAGTATACAGTGAGAGTAAAGAGGGGCAACAAAATTATGTGTTCAGTTTGATACTAGCTTTTGTTTAAAAAAACATACACAGACATTGAAAGAAGTCTAGAAACATATATACCCAAATGCTAATTATGATTCCCTCTGAGTAATAGAAATATAGGTTATATTTATTTTCTTCCACTTTAAAGTCTGTATATCATACATTATCTATGAGAAATAAGCATAATTGTGTAACAAAATTATTACTTAAAAAAATGCGTGTGTGGGAACAACATGCTATGCCACTGGGTCTGAGTCTATTGCTGTCTGCCATGGACCTGGTGGCATGGAAAGAGATCAGGAGTGGAGGCAGACTTGAGGGAGAACAATTGCTCCCCCAAGCCTGTTTTCCAAAAGAAGTATCTTTTCAACACATTTTCTTGCAGCAGTGGGGTAGCCACCACCATGTTGACATTATTAACATGAAAAAAGAAGGTCAATAGGGTAGGGAGCAAGACTCTGCAACTGTGGCGCTGTAGTCATGTGCTTGTCCCCCACTCTCTAATCTGGTCTCAGCCCTAAGGTGTTGGAACCCACTGTGCCTCTGACCCCATGCACAGGCAAGGCTGGACTGTAATTAAGGATAGCTTGGTGTCTTCAGCCTTCAGGAAAGGATGCAGTTTTCTGGATTAAGAGAGAAGAAAAGGAGCAGCCAACCTTGCTCCAACGGCAGGCCCTGGTGGTAACTCAGAGGCTGTCACAGACTGGGGAAAGCCTGATCCTCTTGGTCCCATATTTTGAAAACCTCATCCTGTGGCCAGATATCAGGAGGATGTAGCAAGCCTGCTGAAAAAAGTCATCCCACGTGTGTGTGTGTGTGTACCTGTGGGGGGTATCTGTGATGGGACCCATGATGGAGACTCCCTGTTATAAGCCTCAGCCCAAGTATCTCCTTTCACCCTCACTTCCTCAGAATATTGTAAAATGCATGAAATGATGTTGCTGGCCCAAAGCTTTGAGAAAGATGGAGAAAGAAGTTTATATCATGGCTGGTTATGGATCCCACAGATGAGACTGTACAAGTGGTACCCTAGGAACCTAGATACTAACTTGGCTCTTTTATCCATTGCCAGCTGGCCTTGCAACGTGCAGCTGCTAAACAAACAAAAAAGAATTCACGTTTTCATTTAGACGACTTTGTGCTTCATAATGTGTCCATTTTTTTTTTCTGGAGCTACAGTGTTTGTTATTTCTTTGCAATTTCAGAAGTTATGAAATGATTCATGGTTTTGTTGGAGTTGAAGTCAACCAAAACCATTCATAATTGTGAACAATCTCTGTTATTGTTAGAGGGAAAATGCCAAGGCATCTGTGCTTCCCAAAAACACATGGGGGGAGAATTCCAGTTTGGAAATGGACCGGCTGTGTTTTTCCCCTTAGAGTTAAATTTATACAGAATGATTTCCAGGGAGATGGCTGTGTTCTTCTAGTTGCAGCAGTGAGGTGGCCACCAGAACGCATAGTTTCTCCTCTTTCCTTCCTCTTTTAGATGCATGCTTCCCTGTGGCAATGCTCTGCACAGTGGTAGTTATACATTAAATGTCTATCTCCCCTGCAAGAGGAGGGTTCATGAAGGTAAGACAACATCTATTTTATTCAGCTCCAATATGCAGTTCCATGTCAAGAACATAGTCAGTGCTTAACAAATATCTGTTTAATGAATGATTACATAAACCCCACCAGCTAATGTCATTACTCTTTCGTTTTTTTGATTCTTTATATCCTTGATACCATATTAATTTGCATTGGTTGATAACATGTACAATTATAAGACAGACTTACCTGAAGACAAAAGAATAAAATAATGATTGCAAATATTTTTGGAGTACTTATTTTTTGCCAAGCAATGTGCTAAGTACTTCATGTACGGCATTCCACTTAACGCTTGCAATGATTTTATGACTTAAGTTCTATTATAACTCCCCTCTTACAGATGAGGCCACTGAGGCTCTGATAAATTACGTAAACTTATCCAGGATCACCAGGCAATAAGTGATGAAGCAAGACACAGATATCCAAATGCACAATCCTACACACTCCTGGGACACGGCCCTTGGCTAAAGCACCTCTAACTGCCATTTTCAGAATGTATTCAGAATTTGAAAACCTTAAATGGTGGTGAAACTTTGTTTTCTCTTGGTGAGTTTGCCTTTGTGTTAAAAAGTCCTTAAAAGCCATAGGTATTTGGCAATTACAGAGGATCACTGAGTTTGGAAACAAAGCGCTGGTGTAACTATAATGCTATGAGACCAATTTGCTGGGTGAGCCAGGGAATAGCTTGGAAAGGTAGTAACATAGGAAAGAAGTAACATAGTAGAAGTAACAGGCACTGGACTGAGAGTCAGGTTTTTTTGCAGGGTGACCAAAGACTGGTACTTTGTCTCTCTGACCTTGGCCAATATGAACTGACTGGGTTGGCCTGAAATACTGAGGTTTAGATCCATCTGGAAGTCATACCTGGAAATGTCTAAATCTCCTAAGAAAGCCACCTCCACTTTCTCTTTCTCTCTTCCAATCTACCTCCCATGGTCAATTCTATGGATTCAAATGGAATGATCTCTTTCTCTCTCTGTCTCTCTCTCCTGTATATGTGTGTGTGTGTCTGTGTTTTGTGAAGGTACTAGAAAAGATACAGTTAACCCAGGCTCTCTTTTCTCCAATACATCTATTTTGAAAGTTATGCCTAAGGTTTGATTCTGCAAATTAAACTTCAGCCAGAATTGCCCACACCACACACTTCTTTTCCCCATAGTAGACTAATGTGGACTTGCCAGCAAAGGTCAACCAGTTCACCATCAGAATCACCATCTCAGTGAAAACAGGGGAGCTTTGATCCCGCTTTGTGAAAACTTCAAATGATAAAGGTCCAAGTTGTATATATAAAATGCCCATCTACCAACTTCCACCACTCCATTTCCCTTTCTACTTCACACAGAGCCCATGAAATCCATGCATGTCAAAAAAATAAGGTAAATATCTTATCTTCTGCCAGAATCATGCACATTCATCTTAATCCAACAGGCACGTGGCTAGCTACAAGGCTGGGCCACTCTGTTAGGTTCCAAACAGGGCTGGGTGATCCCAGTAGAGTAAGGACAGAGAGGCTGCTGGCTGCATGGCAGGACAGCTCTGAAAGATTATCCAGGGAGGCCTGGGAGGACAGGACACACTCCGCATTTCCACCAAAGTCCCATGTTAGACGGAAGCCTCCCTCTCAGTGGGCATTCCCCTAGGAGCACTCCCTTTAGGAACAATTGTCAGGTATGTGCTCTCAGGGGATGTTGAGAAGACCTGACCAGGCAGGTGCCAGGAGCCAAAGGGACATGGTGGACAGGCACAGGCTGCAGCAGTGGAGACCCTCGCCTGGACTGCATAGTGTCCAGCTACCCTTCAGTTCTGTTATTTCTACCTGCCTCCTCGTAGTCTCTGCGGGATTCAGTTCCTCATCTGTTGATGGGCTGGGCTACATGCTCCAAGCTCTGTCTTTTGAAGATTCTAAATCGCTATCAAGTTTCTGGGTGGTCTGAGTGGATTGAGCCACCTGCAATCAGAGGGAAGTCCTGCAATCTCTTTGAGGGAGTCAAATGTTAAAAGATATAACTCATCTAAAGCACCAGCCTTCAAGGGGGCATGAGCTTCATACATCATGCCCCTTCTTCCTCTTCCAACTGCACCCTGAGAGTTGTGAGTTGTGGCTAAGTATTACTGCCTGGTCAGCGAATAGGTGTCTTTTGCAGAACTCAAGTGCCCCAGCACCTTATTTAAACTCCTCGAGGAGCTGTGGGGTGAGAAAGACATAGACAGCATTTTCACAGGCAGCTGGTGGGTGAGCATTAACTAGCCAAGTGCAGATCCTGATGGCCACACACTGCCCACCCCTCAAGGAAACAGGTTCTCTGGCCCAGGCAGATGACCAGGGGGACAGAGGTAGACTGTTTTCCCCAAATTCTAAGGCTAGAATGTTTTCTCTTAGAGGATCTTTGAGTTGGAAAGGGTCCCCTGCATGCCCAGTGTGGTTACTGGAACAAGAGTTGGGGGAAACCAGAGGGGAAGGGGCTGGTCCCACTCTGAACCACACTCCCTCAAAAACTCCTATACCCTTGGAGAAGACTCCCTGGATTTAAGAAGCGAACCACCCAGGGACTAGGGCAAATGGAAACTGCAGAATTGGGAAGTTGGGTCAACTTTGAAATAGTTCATGGGTTCATGCAGGCTTTCAGTGAGCTCTCCCCAAACTGGGTATTAGAGCCTCATGGGTAAGGGTAAGGAACTGCAGGCCTGGCTGAATCACAGCTAACCTTTCTTTCCAGCTGCACTTCCCTAAAGACAGTATTCAGCTACAGGCCCTGAGCATGTCTGTCAACCCCCTCTCTGGAGATCAGTCTGAACTCCCCCACTCCCCCCCCACCAAACATGAGTACCCCCAGCCTAAGGGCATTCTGGCCAGAGGGCCAAGGCCTTGAGCCTAGCTGGTTGCACAAGTGTTTGCGCAGGCCTTTGCCATTCCCTAGGCTAGTGGCTACTGGGTTTTCCAGCCAGAGAGGTTGAGACAGGTAGACTCTCCTTGGGGTGTCACCTCCTACCTCCAGCCAGACCAGGAGGATTGGGCACTTAGGGCCACTCAACAGTCCTTAAAAATAACTAATGCTGGCTTCTTTAGGGATATAAACAAAGTGGGTGTGGGTGTTTGGGTGAACACACTGCCAAGGAAAGAAGTGAATCAACCTCCCAGCTTAGGAGCCTCAGGCAGAGATGAGGTTACTGAAGGCAGAGAGGCTGGGGGCAAATCAATATCATGCTTCCCAGCAGAGCCAGATCAGCATAGCATCTAGGCTGTTTATTTTGTTCCAGTGCCTTGGTTATATTTCCTCAAGAGAAGGTAAAATCAACATCAGTAGGCCAAGGGTTTGCATTCCATTATGTGGTGCCAACCCACAGACACGGGGACACGAAGCCTTTGGGGAACAAGAGTGTCAAGGTGGCCAATGGGTCCTCAGCCCGCCTCAGACAGCTAGAAGCACTTCCCCTTCAAAAGCAGCTCCACAGGCAGCATCCTCTCTGAGAAGCTCCAAGGGTAAATGGTGGCAACTTTCTGGCTGGGCAGACACAGACCTGCGTGTAGTAACCGGGAATAGAAATCCACAAGTTTGGAACCTTAAGGCCTGAAACATTCAGATGACACATCGCCTTCCAGGAAATTACCTCACGCTCTGTTTCTGAGTTCCACACCATGACTTGCACCCTCTTGGGCGCTGGCTTCTCATTCATACATAGAGAGGACACAGCAGAGGAGGCAAAAGCCTTGCCATACAGCAAGCAGCTCACCTTTAATCTGGTGCCTTCTCTGCTGGAATCTGACTCTCAGAAAAGTATATTTCTCTCCATACACTGAAGTCCTTCCACTCATTTTCTCATTCACTCATTCATCCAACCAAACTTTATTAAGTACCTACAATGTGGTAATCCCTGTTCTAAACACTGGGGGCGTGCACAGTAGTGAACAAAATACAGTCACTGCCTCCATAGAGTTCTCATTCTATGACAATACGGTAATAGGTAAGTGTTGGCTTTGTACCCGAACCCATTCTAAATGTTAAACACAGATCTCATGTAATCCTCAAAACAACCTTAGACGGGTACCATAAGCACTCCGTTTTACAGATGAGGAAACAGACACAGCTAGATTAAGTAATGATTCCTGGTGATGGGAGGATTCAAATCCACCTAGTACAATGCTACTCCACCTCCCAAGCTGCATGAGTGTCACAGATGCATTTTCCTTGTGGTGAAGTCCTTCTGGCCTGTCTTGAAAGCCATTTGAGTAAGGGCCATGTTTTGCTGCACTCACAAAATGGAAAGAGCCTGTAGGCTCTTAGAACAATAAAAACAAAATCACAAGGATATAAAGAAGAAGAGATGTCTTTATGAAGCTGTCTTTTGTCTTTCTGGTTATAAGACGTAAAAAGTTGGTTGGAGGGCACCTTACCCCAATCCCTTTGGAGGAAGCCTCTCCCTTTGGAGGTCATGTCTTTTTTCCAGTGTATTTTACACTGAAATAACAAAAAGCCATGACTGTATAAAATGAAAAGTAAGTGCTGAGTACTCCCTTGTGTGAGTGGTCTGGTTGGTGTGTGGTTGGAGGAAGCCTAGCTCTGTGAGAGGCCAATAGTTTTTCATGCAAAAAGAGTTCCGAGGTCAAACAAGTGTGGGAAACTCTGAATTATACAAAAAGAGCTGTTGGATTTTTCTTAATTATAGAACTTCTCAGAGCCTTTAATATGCTAAAGTCCATTGTCTCTCTCCAGGAGTTTTTGTAGCAGGCAGCATTTTCTACGCTTACTTGACCTTACAACTCTTTTGAGGGGAGGTATAGAACACAAGCTAAAAGCTCACAGAACCAGAATTCCAAAGAATATGAACCTGGGAAATGCCTGACTCATTAGAGCCACTCTCTCTAGACAGAAACACTATTCGTCTTATTGGGCACATTTCTGAAGATGCATGAACTTCTCAGAGCTATGAGGCTCAAAAGGGTCAGTTAAGTTACAGCAAGCATTAGGAATTCCTTGCTAAGCTTTTGTGAATTTTTTTTTTTTTTGTAGGAGAGGCTGGATGAGGAAGGATGTATCAAAAGATGAGCAATAATAAAGAAAACAATTTTTTTTTAAGTAGACATCTGTCAATGCCACGCTATGTGTCCTTAGGTAGGTCCTTTACCCTCTCTGGGCATCAGTCCCACTTGCCCACCTGCAATAAATGGGAATGGACCAGATGGTCTGGGCCTCCCCCAGCCCCCACATTCTCTTTCGCTCTCTGATCTGCCAACCAGGTGAGAAAAGCACTGGCATGTAGCCACAGGGATGTCATTGTCACCGAGGTGCACCCTGTCCTGGGACCAGGCTCCATCTTGCCAAGGGCCCTGTCCTGCCAGGTGGAGAGGATATTGAGCCTAGAAGGAGCCGAGGCCCCTTGGGAAAGACAGGTTGGACCGACCACGAGGAAATCAAAAACGCTTGACTTCAGGTGCCAGTGCCCAAGCCTGGTGGCTTTCCAGGAATCACAGATGAGCCCCTTGAAGCAGCTCTTTTCAAACCCAGTCTGCATCCAGATTTATTTAGGGGGTTCAGAAAAGGGTGCTCATTCTCTTCCTTGACCCCGTCCCTTCCATTTTCCCAGCTCTCTTAGTCCTTCCCAGCTGTCCCCCAAGTTCCATTCTCTCTCTAATCCCCGCTCACAGAGAACATGCCAGGTACTCTTCTAGGTGCTGGGGACAAAACAGACCCAGACCTGGCTCTCAGGGAACATGTATTCTAGAAAAGGAAAAGAGAAAATGAACAAATAAATACAGGAAAGGTGGTAATAAATGAAGAATTAAGCAGAACGTGGGGATGGCAACTGATGACGACTGCTATTTGAGACAAGGTGTCACAGAAGTCCTCTTGGAAGAGGTGACATTTGGGCAGAGTTCTGAATGGAATCCTTTTCTTGGGTAAGGGTGAGCCAACTCTGAGCCTATCCCATGCCAGGTTTCAGAAGACTGGGAGGTGTGCTGCCAGCCAAGGTCTGCATCTGGCTATGGAGTAGGCTGGGCTGAATCTGAGCATGGACCAACTGAGTCTTTCACGTAAAGCATAAGTCACACTGCCCAGATAATTGTGCCGTCCTGTTTTTGGACTTGTACGTCCTCGTTCTCCTCATCTCTTCCTGTCTTTGGGTCCTGGCTGTATGACATACCCACAGGTTGGAGATTAACCAGATAAGAAAAGCTGAACAAAGCCTCACCTGTTTCCTGACAGGGATAGACACCCAGGGCACCAACTCCACAGCCTCCAGGCTGAGAGGCTGCAGACTGGCAGAGCACAATGGGGCAAGGCCTCCCTTTCTGTCTCTGGGCCTCAATTCCCCATCTGAGAAATACAAGGACTGGATGGTCTCTATGATCCCTTCCAGTTTTAAACCACACATGACTCTGGACATCCCTGGACTCAGGTTCCAGGAAGAGGCAAGCAAAGACACAAAGAGTGAAGAAGCCTTATCCACAAGTCAATGGAAATCCTGGAGCCTGGACCCCTACATTAGAGAAGACGCTCAGAAACCCAGTCACTGAAACATGAACCAGAAAAGAGGCCCTCAGCTATGTGACATCAAAGTCTTATGGGCTGAGTCTCAGTGGTCCATTTCGCATACCACACCAGAACTCAGGTTTATATAAAACTAACCATAAGGGCTATTCCAACAGCTTCAGGGATATTTCATACTGTCTCTCCCCACCCACACTATGATTATGGATGAAGGGCAGAGCTATAAAATCTGCTGGAAAGGTAACCCCTTATCAGGGGACCAGGTGAGGCACTGTTTGCTGAAGGCCCCATTCACCCAGGTGAAGCCCTCATCTAGGCCTGAAACAACAGATGGCTAGGGCTTGGAGGTGAATGTCCCACTTCCTCTGGACAAGCTGTGTTTGCACAGGGGGCGAGTGGCACGAAATCCTACTGAGGGGCCTGGAAGAGACCAGGCCCCACAGCAGCCTCCTCTGTGGTCATGTACACCAGGCTGGGCAGCTCATAGGTACACAAAATTCACACCAGGAACATGCCACTCCTGTAGTAAATGCAGAGCAGCAGCTTTCACTGAAGTTTTCTTTTTAAAAGTTATGTCACGTAAGTGACCAAATGATCAAAAGCATCATTTTTACTGTAAAACAAATAGGAGGAGTTTGTTTCACCATATGAAGGAGAATACACAAATTCACATGGATTTTTTAAAATAAAAAGCCACATGATAAAAAAAAAAAAGCAACTCTGGCTTGAGGTGGACTGTGTCAGGCAATGCCCTTCAACTCTCCTGGGCACACGCTTACCATCTTCTTCCACAAAAGCTACTTGCTGGAAAAGCTTGAGAAGTTCTACGAGTGTAACGAGCTGAGATTTCTTTCATTCCACTGACACTCACCGAGTACCTGCATTCTCTTAGTCACGATTTTAGGCACTTTGGAATTACATATGTTTGAGTTTCTGGGCTTCAAGGTTTTGTGTTTTTTTGTTTGTTTGTTTTTAATGTGTGAAATGGAGACAATGAAATTTAATCTCACTGGGTTATTGTAAAGATTAAATTTTATCTATTTGTCCATTCATCTGTCCATCCATCCATCCATCCATCCATCCATCCATCCATCCATGAACATTGCCTGGTAGTCAGCAGAGATCCAACTACTTGTAGATCCTGGTCCCCGGTACTTGTTTTCACATGTGTAAAAACAATAATGGGGGCTGGGCGCAGTGGCTCATGCCTGTAATCTCAGAACTTTGGGAGGCTGACGAGCGTGGATCACTTGAGGTCAGGAGTTTGAGACCAGCCTGGCCAACATGGTGAAACCTCGTCTTTACTAAAAATACAAAAAAAAATTAGTTGGGTGTGGCATGTGTCTGTAATCCCAGGTACTTGGGAGGCTGAGGCAGGAGAATCACCTGAACCTGGGAGGTGGAGGTTGCAGTGAGCTGAGATTACGCCACTGCACTCCAGCCTAGGTGACAGAGTGAATGAGATTCCAACTCAAAACAAGCAAACAAACAAAAACCACAAAAACAACAATGGTATGGCTGTACAAAGCAGATATTCCTCAAAGTGATTCTACCCTCCAAATCCTCCTTTCAAGCATGAAGGTCTTTTTAATTTCTCCTCCATTACAAAAGTTTACTAAGTAGCATTAGGTTATATAAAGCAAAAGTTAATTCAGTCAATCCACAAATATTTATTGAACTCCGACTATGTACCACATACACAGCAGAGAACAAATGACAATCCTTATTCTCATGGAGCATACATGAAGAAAGATAGCTAAAAACATGTATAACAAGAAACCAATAAATAAACATATATATGTATGTGTGTGTGTATATACACACACACATACATATATATACATATACATGTCAAGTAGCACTACACCCTTTTAAGAAACATGAAGCAGGGTAAGTGAAGGGGCGGTAACAGTGAGATGCTAATTTACATCGGGTGGTCTGAAAGTGATATTCACGCAGACTTGACAGAAGTGGGGTAGTGTGGCCAGGAGATGTGCCCACAGCATGCTGCAAGTTAGTTATCAGAACTGGGGCTTGGAGCTAAGTTTTCTGACCACCAAGCTCTTCCCACTGCCCTGGTGGTCAGGGTCTGCAGACTTAAGGTGGTGGTCAGGATCCATAGGGGCATGGAAGAAAACATCACATTTCTAGTTATGATAACTTTTAGTTAACTTTTATATTTTTCTATTTTTCCTTATGTATTTTAATATATGTATATCTATACATATATATATATACACACACACACACACACATACACACATATGCACATACACAGGGTTACCAGCTCAAACACCTTTTACTAAAGAGGTACATACATGGAAATGCCTGAAGAGCCCTGCCACTCTCTGGGTATGTCTCTGCCTATTCCAGTCTGGCCTGGTGGTGGCCCTGGCTGAGCCTGGGGAAGCCTTCCTCTCTGGTTGCACTTGGAACATATAACTGTGCAGATGGAGGCAGGCGGAGGCAGGCTGGCCTCTCTTTTTGGCTCTGCAAATTGCCATCAGCCCTGGCATCATGCTCAGGGCTACCTGGTCATGCCAACCACAGGGTTACACCTTCCCAACAATCCTGCTGTGCCTCTTCAGGTAACCAAGCCCAGCACTGCCCAGGCAGGGAATGGAGGCTTCTCAGTCCAAGGGAGCCAGGCAGACACAGTCATTTACGCAGCGGTGTGCTCCTCTCAGACTATCTGACGACAGTTTCCACTCAGCTCCAGCCACGCCTACTGACACTGAAGAATACCATTAAATTGATTATATCACCAGAAAGAAGACCAAAAGGTTGTAGA
The DNA here is from genome assembly GCF_009761245.1 of Sapajus apella. Taxonomy (NCBI): domain Eukaryota; kingdom Metazoa; phylum Chordata; class Mammalia; order Primates; family Cebidae; genus Sapajus; species Sapajus apella. Next base: position 412,683 of record NW_022436955.1, on the reverse strand, counting down.
CAGAAAAACAGTGCTTCTAAGCCACATTATATTAGCAAAATAATAACAATAATAACAGGGAAAATAGTACCAATAAAGTCAGGGAAAGAGGTGGGATTGTTTTAGTATGTACAGAATCAGAAAGACCACAATTATTATTATTATTATGTTTTATTGACAGAGTGTTGCTCTGTCACCCAGGCTAGAGTATAATGGCGCTATCATGGTTCACTGTAGCCTTGACCTCCTGGGCTCAAGTGAACCTCTTGCCTTGGCCTCCCAACGTGCTGGGATTACAGACATGAGCCACTGCGCCTGGCCAAAGGCCACAGCTCTTACCGTTGAAGCACAGTGGTGCCTTAGGTAGCTGGCAGTGGTCAGGAAGCGAGCAGCAGAGAGTGCAAATCAAACACACCCTAGGCTCCAAAGACCGGCTCAGGCCTGGAGACAGGGTGGGAACCAGGTGCTCACTCCCTGAGGTGCAAGGATGAAGCCAACAGCCTGCCTGCAAAGGCCACTAAACCTGGGGTCCTCTAGAGCAGGGGACACTGGATATCTCCCGAGCCAAGCAAGTGTCACGTGTATCAATTGGGCAGGTGGTGAGACAGCAGGGAATGAAGGAGCCCAAGAGCAGCGGCGGGGGCACACAGACTTGTCTAAAGCAATTACATTTCTCTCTCGCTCCCTTTTTTTTTTTTAAAAAAAAAAAAAAAACAACCAAAAAAAAAAAAAAAAAGAACACTGCATGGGCCAATAAACCAAAATGAAACAGTTTCCCATACTCACCTTCCTCTTTCCCTATCCACCATGCCTCTAAAAACAAAACCACACAACACATGAAAGGGCAGAGTCTGGTCTCTGAGCAATCATTCTGTGATGACTTCTCTAGTATAAAGACTATTCCAAAACGTCCTAAAGACCCACATTTTAAATCCCAAAAACGTAGCACCAAGCTAAGAGTGAGATGGTTTCTGGAGGGCAGTTTGGGCAATGATTAAGCTCTTGGGGCAGGGTTCAAACTCAGTTCAACTAAGTTCAAACCCAGCTCTGTTATTTACTGAGTGTACAACCTTGGTTGGGTTTCTTGGTCCCTTGAATCCTCGGTTTATTGTTCTGTGAATGGAGAAGAAATCACCAAACTCACAGCTATTGAAAGGACAGACATTTAAATGACATAAAGAATGCAAGTGCCCAAAATTTATAAAACAGATATCTAATGTGCATTTAAAAATTAACATGGCCAGAGCAAAACCGTTTTTTCTCACCACTACCTGAGGCTCTTTCTTTCCACCTTTAGTCTTTCCTACCTTAGTAGACGGCATCCCCATCTACCCAGGTGCTCACACCAAAGCCATGGAATGCTCTTCAAAGCCATGGAATGCTCTCTGGTTCCTCTTGCCTCTATCTTCCATGGCCTAACACAGTGGTGTGCTGGAGTGGGCTGTACTGGCTCATGAGAGCTAACTGTGCATCACTCACTGGTTAGATGGGTAGCCTGAAACCAGCCGTGGTGGAAATATTACACCACAGAAACTGGCAAGCTCTACCAGCAAGGGCCTCCCTCCCACCCTTGGCTGGTTTACCAGAACACCACTGTCCTAATCATAAGTAGGCCCTATTGACTCTAACTCCAAAATACTGCCTGATTCTAACAATTTCTCACCAGCTACTGCCGCAACCCTGGTTCCAGTCACCACCATCTTTCACCCAACTGAAAGGCTATGATGCTCCCTCCTTGGTTTCCCTGCTTCCTCTCCTGCTCCTCCACAGCCCGTCCTCCACACAGAAGCCACAGCAAACTCACAGTAGAAGTCAGATCATCTCTCTCCTAATTAACTCCCTCCAATGGCTTCCCTGCACATTTAGGCTCACCACTGACTCTGTCTTTGTACTCCTGTTCCTTCTGCTTGGAAATCTCTTTCCCCAGGCCTTTCCATGGCTGCCCCATTCTCATCATTTGCATCCTGTCTGAGATTTCATTCCTTCAGGAAGCTCTCCCTGCCTACTTTAGCTAAAGTAGCTCCCCAGCTATCCTCCATGAACACATTCTTCATGGCACTCAGTGCTGGCAATGATCTCATTTAGTTAACTGTGTGTGTTTCTCCATTTTCATGAAACTAGAATGGCAGCTCACTGAATGAGGTATACCCCCGGTGACTAGAACAGAGCACACAGCAGACACTCAATAAATGCTTACTGTCTTACTAATGGATGGAGCTATCACTATTATGCCACTGTTTTACTGATTCCCTATCTGCCAGAATGAACTCCATCCTCCCCTTAGAAGGCACAGAAGATGGCTCCAGCCCCATCAGATCTCAACAGAGTACACAAACTCAGATGCTGACTTGGCAACTGAACTAGGCTCATATTTAACTAACTAGCGCCCAAACAATTTCTGCTAGTTCCCTCTGGGTGATCAGGGAGAGTCACCACCTCCCAGCCTCCATTTCCTCTTCTGTAAAACTGGGCAAATCATACCTGCAGTAAACCATGGTAAGCAATGTACAAAAGTGCCAAGCCTGGAGCTGGTACGTAGTAGGAACATGCACTAGCTCCCTTTCCAGGCACAACCCATATATTCCATTCCTCCACTCAGTTACCTGGCAACCCTGACATCATGACACTTGGCATTTCTTATCTAGGAAAGCCAATTCAGATTTCACTCAATCCTCCTCAAACAGACAGCGAAGCCCTGATTCCAATAAGACAGCATAAATGCCACATCCTGCTCTGTATAGATATAATGCATTTCCTGTGGCTGCCTCATGTCAGAGGTGGCCTAGCACAGCAGAGGTATGGGTCAGCACCCCGTCCTGCCTTAGCTGGTTCCCATGGAGATGGGGGACACTACCAGCTGTCCAGAAAGATATCACTGGCTGCCAACTTGTGTTCAGCCTCAGTGGAGCTGGAAGCCCTTGGAATAATAGCACAGCTCTGTCCCTGAGGATGATGTGAAAGTTTTTGAACCATCCTCTGAAGGGCACCTTGATTATTTGAGACCTTAAAAGTGTTCAGATGGGCTGCAGATGAAGAAAATTAGTCCCAAGAAGCCAAATGGCCCTAAAACCACAAAACCATAAGTGTAAATGGGCAGACTAAAATGGAAGTTCTGGGCCGGGTGTGGTGGCTCATGCCTGTAATCTCAACACTTTGGGAGGCCGAGGCAGGTGGATCACTTGAGGTCAGGGGTTCAAAACCAGCCTGGTCCACATAGTGTGTCTCTACTAAAAATACAAAAAAATTAGCCAGATGTGGTGGTGTGCATTTGTAGTCACAGCTACTTGGGAGGCTGACAGAGACATGAGAATTGCTTGAACCTGGGAGGTGAAGGCTGCAGTGAGTGGAGATCACACCACTGCACTCCAGCCTGGGTGACAGAGTGAAACTCTGTCTCAAACAAACAAACAAGCAAGCAAACAAACAAACAAATAAATAAAATTAAAACTCAAGTCCCGGCCAGGCGTGGTGGCTCATGCCTATAATCCCAGCACTTTGGGAGGCCGAGGTGCGTGGATCATGAGGTCAGGAGATGGAGACCATCCTGGCTAACATGATGAAACCCCATCTCTACTAAAAACACAAAAAATTAACTGGGCATGCTGGCGAGTGCCTGTAGTCCCAGCTACTCAGGAGGCTAACGTAGGAGAATTGCTTGAACCCGGGAGGCGGAGGTTGCAGTGAGCCAAGATCATGCCACTGCACCCCAGCCTGGATGACAGAGTGAGACTCTGCTCTAAAAAAGAAAACCCAAGTCCCCCAATCTATGCCATGCAGCCTTAGGTCACAGCAGAGGAGATTAACATGGGCATGAGTGAGTCAGGGGCATCTGGTTGCTGTCCTACTGGGAAGCAGCCTTAGGAGGTCTAGAGAAGCCGAGAACAAGCTTCAGATGGGCCTCTCCAAAGGCCACCACAGGAAGAAAGGGCAGAGCTCTCACTCTTCTATTGAGCTCCTCTGCCTGATGCTGCACTAGGGGTCAGGCCAGAGTCAACACTTCTATCCTGCTGGACCAGCTTTTGGCTTTGCTTAGACCATGGGGTCTAGAGACCTTCACAGAAGTGAATACGGCCTGGTCCAGAGGAAGACATACTGGCCAGACAGGCACTGGCCACATTCTGGGGCTCTGCCCTGCCCATTTCCTGAGGGAGGCCCCCTTCCCACTGAGCCTCAGATTCCCAGGTATAAAATGAGAGGCTCGAACTTGACCTCTTCTCATAGTCCCTTCATCTTTGACCTTTTCCGAGTCTAACAGCACTCAGACCAAGTCATTTACTCTTTCTGGGTCTCCTCATTCATTCAACACCCATTTACTGAACATCTTTTGTGGGCCAGCACTGTGCAGGATGAAAGAGATGAATACAATGCAGTTTGTCCTTTATGGCAAGGGGTTTAAATCTTGTTCTTCAGGTAGGCTACTCAAAGTCTTAAATCTCAGCATCCTCAACTGTAAAACAGGTTTGATAACAACTCTCACAGCTAACACCAACTAAGTATTTACCAACGTTCCAGGTATTATGTTGTGGGGTTCTATGTCCCATCCTCATAACCCAAGGTGGGTACCATCATCTTCCCCACTTAAACCAAGAAGTCAAGCAAATTTCCCTAGATCACTGTGATGAGCAGAGTAATGCCCCCTCCCTCCACAGAGAGGTCCACATAGTAATCCCTGGAACTTTACATGGCCGAAGGGACTTTGTAGATGCCATTAAGGTTATGAGATGTGGCGATTATCCTGGATTATCCGGGTAGGCCCAATCTAATCACATGAGTCCTTAAAAGCAGAGAACCTTTCCTGGCTGGATCAGAGAAGGAGACAGAGATATAACAATGGACGAAGAGTCAGGTGTGCCTGACAAAAACCCAACTTGCCACCCCTGTCTTTTAAGATGGAAGAAAACAGGGGCCTCCAGCCAAGATATGTGGCAGCACCTCTAGAAACTAGGAACAGCCCTCAGTTTCCACCCAGGATGAAAAGGGGGGCTCTGAATTTTGCCAAAGATCTCAAGGAACAAGGAATGGATTATCCCCCTAGAAGCCCCAGAAGGGAACACAGCCTGCTGACACCTTGATTTTAGGCCGGTGAACTTGGACGGGGTGTCTGACCGACAGAATTATAAAATAATATTACTTATTTTTTTTGTTTTGTTTTGTTTTGAGACAGAGTCTCACTTTGTCACCAGGTGCCAGGCTGGAGTGCAGTGACGTGAGTTCGGTTCACTACAACTTCTGCCTCCCAGGTTCAAGCAATTCTCCTGCCTCGGCCTCCTGGGTAGCTGGGACTACAGGCACATGCCACCACACCCAGCTAATTTTTTTTGTATTTTTAGTAGAGATGGAGTTTTACCATGTTGGCCAGGATGGTCTCGATCTCTTGACCTCGTGATCCACCCGCCTCAGCCTCCCAAAGTGCTGGGATTACAGGCTTGAGCCACCGCGCCTGACCAAATCTTATTGTTTTAAACCACAAAATCTGTGGCCATTTGGAATAGCTATAATAAGAAACCCAGTTATATACCCAGAAGGTGCTGGCGCTGAGTGCTGGGGCTCTAGCTCCAGGGTCTCTGTATATAATACGGATACTCAACCACGCTGTGAAGCTCATCTTGCAGGGTGCATGGGTGATACCATGCACCACGCCTGGGACGCAGCACTGAAAACGTGCTATCAATATCACCGTCATAGCCAGTCTTCACCATCTAGCAGCAAAGCTGTGTCACATTACTCCCCGATACGTCAAGGGAAAGGACTGGACGAAATGCTCTCCAAGGATCCGTCTCTCCTGGGTTTTTCCTCAGCCGACTCCATTTCTGCATTTCCTTTCTCACACACACCAAATATGGAGGCTCAAGTTACCAGGCTCCCGGGCGAGCCTCAAGCCTGCAGTGGGGATGTCAGACTTTCCTCTACCTAGTGAGCATGCTTGAGGGGTTACAATCTCATAGGGGGACCAGCTTGTATGCTTTTGTTCTGAGGAGGCCACTGACACAAGAGAGCACAGGACTCCAAGGTCTGGGGAGCGGTGAGACATTCTAATCTAGGTTATCACATCACGCTGGCTGTAGAGGGGCAAACCCACGGTCCATCCAGTTACTATAAGGACACTTATAGATGGACAGCCCACTACCTCCTAGTGTTCTACAATTTGTGGGGAGCAGGGTGATTTTCTACCAATCTCATGGGTCTGTTGCAGAAATAATGAAAAAGGACTGCAAAGCACTTTGCAAATCAAGGAGGCTGCCTCACTTGCCCTCCAGAGCTGTGAACACGCTGCTGCTCCCTCCCTCCCACTGACATGCTCTGTTCTTAATAAGGCTCCCATAAAGATCTCTCCTGTGAGATAATCATAGACTCTCAGGGGCATGCCACTCTTAGCTGTCAGCATCACTTGGGAAGACCTTATAAAGTCTTTCTCAATCTCCTGTTCATCTCAAAGTTGAGTTATCTTAAAAACTCTGATAAATCCCATTGCAGAACTTCTGTGCTTGACTTCTCTCTCTTTTCCTAAGTTTTCTTCAACATTCCACCTAGCCTGTTGACATCCCTGCATAGAAGCAGAACACTGAAGTTACATGGCTACATTCTCTCCAGATGCCGCTACTGACTCTGGTGCTGGCTACCCCCTCTATGCCTTGGTTTCCCCTCCAACCCTGGGATGAAAAATCAAAGACCACAGGACAGTGAAACGTGTACAACTTTGACTATAGAAACAATGATGACAATGACCAGAAAAACCACACCCATGCTTTTATCCTCTGTTCAGTGGTATAAGCTTCCTTTGGAGAATTAACAAGTGTTCTTAAGAATAAGACTATAATCTCATCATCTGTATCATCTGGTCCCATGGCTTCTTTTTTTTTGAGATGGAGTCTCCCCTTGTCACCCAGGGTGGAGTGTGGTGGTGCGGTCTTGACTTACTGCAATCTCTGCCTCCAGGGTTCAAGCAGTTCCTCTGCCTCAGCCTCCCAAGTAGCTGGGATTACAGGTGTGCACCACCATGCCCTGCTAATTTTTGTATTTTTAGTAGAGATGGGGGCTTCGCCATGTTGGCCAGGCTGTTCAAAAACTTCTGACCTCAAGTGATCTACTCGCCTTGGCCTCCCAAAGTGTTGGGATTACAGGAGTAAGCCACTGTGCCCGGCCCCATGGCTTCTTCATCTGAAATCCGTGAACACTTGAGGCAGGGTGTGGCAGGTCCTTAGACTGCCTCTGCAAGACCTGCTAACCCTTGTCTTAGTCTGTCTGTGCTGCTATAAAAAACAAAAAACAAAAAACAAAAAACCTGAGACTGGGGATTTATAAAGAACAGAGACTTTCTTTCTCTGTTGTAGAGGTTGGGGAGTCCAATATCGAGGCACTGAGATTCAGTGTCTGCTGGGGCCTTCCTGTAACATCTCCCATGGCAGAAGGCAGAAGGGCAAGAGAGCATGGAAGGAGTGAACTTGCCCCCTTGAGCTCTTTTATTAAACGCTAATCTCAGGCCAGTTGCGGTGGCTCTCGCCTGTAGTCCCAGTACTTTGGGAGGCTATCACGAGAGAGGTGATCCCTCTGGGGAGGTGGATCATGAGGTCAGGAGTTCAAGACCAGCCTGGCCAAGATGGTGAAACTCCGTCTCTACTAAAACTACAAAAATTAGCCAAGCGCAGTGGCGGGCACCTGTAATCCCAGGTACTTGGGAAGCTGAGGCAGGAGAATCACTTGAACCTGGGCAGCAGAGGTTGCAGTGTGCCAGGATCATGCCACACTGCATTCCAGCATGGGTGACAGTGAGACTCTGTCTTAAAAAAAAAACAAAAAAAAAAACAAACCCCGCTAATCCCATCCACAAGAGTGGAACCCTTGTGACCTAAGCACCTCCTAAAGCGCCTCACCTCTTAATACTGTTGCATTAGAGATTAAGTTTCTACATGAATTTTTTAGGGGACACAAACATTCAAATCATAGCAACCCCCATATGCAAACATTTGTTTTTTAAATTAAAAAATGCAGCAACATTTTTCTAAGGAAATTCTTCATAGTTTCCATCAGTTTCTCAAAGGGGTTTGTCACCAGAAAGACATTAAGAATCTCAGTTTTGTACCCCAAACTTCTCCAGAAGGCTGTGAATGCTTGCAGGAGAAAGTCCCTGTGTCATTTTGCACTGGAAGCCTGGAGCTTACCAGGGAACCTGGCCATAGTAGGCTCCAGTGAATGATTTTTGAAATGATCTCTGAAAGCACATTCCAAGGTGATTTTTTTCAGAGAGAGGAGGAAAGAGCAGACGTAGGAGGTAGGGGTGATTTTTTGCCAGCAGGGAGGTATGATGGCAGACCCCGAGGCTGGGACTTAGGAGGCTTGGGTCCTTATCCCAGCCTGCCTCCAACCTCAGTTTCTTCACCTGCAAAAAGAGGCCAAAGATATCTGTTCACATGGCTGTCCAAGGAGCTGTGGGGGAGATTTTATAAAAATAATAGGTATGGACAAGTTTTGTCAGTGACCATCCTACTTCTGCCCTTTCTGTTGACAGTTCTGGGGCTGTGGCTCCACTTCTTTTGTTCCTCTGCATTAGGAACAAGATTCCTAATTTTCCTCTGCTCTGACTTTTGAACTGACATGGGCCTTCTCTAGTTCTAGGGAGTCAAATTCTCAGACCTTAGAGAGCTCACAACCTTACCCTACAGACAGCAACCATGTGGGAGAATCCCCCCATTGCTCTGAGAGCTTTAGCACACACTTCCAGATGCTTCTCTCTCACGGGCTATTTTGTAGGCTGGGGGTTTCAGCCTTCTTCCTGAGAATGGGGGAGGTCAGAGCCAAGAAGGAGCCACACAAAAAGTGGAATGGGACAATGGACAGGACCTGCATCAAGGGTCAAAAGATGTGGGCTGGAGTCTTGACCTCTGGCTTCCTGTACAACTTAAGAAAAGCCGAAGTTCCACTCTGTGCATTCGTCTCTTTTTCTGGGAGAAGGGGCACAGAGTAGGAGAAGGGCAGACCTCCTAATACCTGATATCAAAAAAAAAAGTCTTTTAAAAACCCTGGTTTTCTGGAGGACATACAGTCATGATGAGCTGACAAACTGAGGGCTCCCCCAAGAAGCCTTCTGCTGTGAGAACAGTAAGCAGGAGCAGATATGCAATGGGGCACCTTGGCTTCCCAAGCCTGGCAGGCTTCTCACCATACAGGAGCTTCCTTCCTGACCTAGGGTCTTGCTAGAGAGGGGAGGGCTAGGTGAGAACTCACTGCTAGAAGGTCTCTGGAGCTCCAAGAAGGCAGGGGGATAGGAAGGCTAACAATAGCAGACCTAAACCCAATGTGGTGGTTTCAAACAAGACCCAGTGGGATGGAAAATATATGGTCACTGGGCACCAGTACACTACCGGGGTGCACCAACATGTCTACTGGCACGTGTCCTTGACATTAAGTGGTCATGTCCCATGATATTCCTAGGGTGCAATAGCCTCTCTCTACAATGGGCTAACTCAGAAGTGCAGCTGGGTTGGGGGGCAAGCGAGGGCAAGAACAACTCCAACTGAGCATGTTCCCCCAAAGTGGTGTCTTTCACATTTTAAAAATTGTGTGGGTGCATGCCCACAATGAAAAGATAATAGAAGGAGCAGTGTAAAGTGAGGGGCGGTCTCTTCAATGTGCAATTGAAACACCAGCGGTCTGTGGGTTCAAAGGCTTCCGTGAGGTGACATCTATGCTGAGGCCTGGGCTGTGAGTAGGATTTGGCCAAGTAAAAAACAGGGTGAAGATGGCTCCAGAAATAGTGCATGCCGTGGACAAAGGTCTGGAGATGAGTGAGAGAGCACACACCAAATATTACAAACACAGAAGGAAGGGCAGTGTGGTTCCAGCTTAGAGAGAGACAAGGCCATGGGCAAGGGAAGAAGCGGAGTCGGGGCAGGCAGGGACACAGTAGGCAGGAAGCACTGGGCAGCACGTCGCTGCCAAGCTCTCACAGGGGCAGAGTACATGCCCTGCTCAAGAGCTGGTAGCCCACTGAGCCAAGTATCATGGGGATGGTATAGTTGGGCCCCAAGTTCCCCAGGACTCATCATCGCTCATTGAATCTTCTGAAACTCTCTCTTGCCAAGGCTGCAGCAGAGCATGCATGCTCCACTTTTGTTTTCTCCACTGATACTGTCACCTCAACATCCCTGCAAGACCAAAAGACTGGAGTGGCAGTGGAGGTCCCGATAGAAATCAAGTCTTTGTTCAGGAAGGTGTGAGCCAGATGCACATCGAGTTTAGGGGGAGAGAAGCTCTACTCAGTACAATGGGACATTTTTCATCTTCAGTAAAGGGCAGGGAGGAAATAAAGAGGGATGCTGCTGTGCAACATTTGAGAGGATCTCCTCGCCCATCTGGGGCTAGGCACAGCTTCATAATTATTTTTGACAATTCTTAGAATATCAGAAATACATATGTGGACATTTGTATAAAAATGAAAGACCCAACAAAATGGATTTAAGATGATGAGTTGTTTGGCATCTTCCTTGTCTCCATCGGAACAAATGCCTCCTTCTTCTAGGAACACACACAACACGTTCTCTGTCCCTCATGGGACTTTACCATGTGTTACTGCTGATTTGCTAACATGTTTTATCTCTCCTATTTGATTTTTAAGCTACTCAGGAATAAGATCCTGGGGGTGCCATTCATACATAACATACTGGTAATGGTAACCCTAAAACAGTGAAATATGGGGCCTTAGGAAAGCTCTCGGGATCACATCCTGGCTCAGTCCTAAGAAAGTGAACTTGGACACCTGACTTAACCTTTCTAGTTTTAGTTTTCTCATCTGTAGTCAGGGAGTCATAATACCTAACTCATGGTATAATGCCTGATTAAATAATCTTACATCCAAAACACCTGTCACTCAGCAGACCTTCAACAAATGTAACCCCCTTACCCAGGGCCTCACAACCACTCATTCAAGACTTCACTTACTTCATTCGCTAGATGGAGAATGAGTCAACACTTGACTCTAATAACAAGGGTCATTTGTCCCCTTAGGCAGCACAGAACCCACTCTGTCAGTTTTATGTGATTTTTAAACTCACAACTCACAATAGAAAGATGCAGAGCCTCAGCCTGTATAACCAGCATCCTGAATTTAATATGCATACTACCTCACTGCAAGCGTTTAGCTAAATCTGGTGTCTTGCTAAAAATGACTATGCAGCAATCGCCTTGGATTGAACAAGAATGCCCAGTCTGTCACTGTTTTGCTGAATTGTAAATCAGAGGGCTCACGATAGATGCTGCAGCAAAACTCTGAAGGCAAGGACATGTCACAGGGGTCCTTTATTTATTAGGAAAACTCAAAAGATGAATGGTTTCAGCATGAAAAAACTTACTAGACAATTAATCTTGAGTTCCAAATTATGGAAAATATATCCAGGACATAAAGCATTATATTCAAATGAGATCTGTTTGGTTTTTGTCTGTTTCTGCCGAATAAAGATGTCCTCTCTCAAAGCTTAGCAGAGACCCTTGCTCTCAGCAATATTAGCTGCATAACTGAGCCCTGAGCCAAGTGCTTTACCTGGATTAACTAATCTAATCCTTCATACAGTCCTGTGGGGTAAGTGCTATCATTATTCCCATTAGACAATGGAAGAAACTGAGGCACCAAGGGGATAAGCACTTGGCCAAGCCAATAAGAGGCAGGGCCAGACCAATGAACCCGGGCTGTCTGCCTCCAGAGCCTACCTGCTGAACTTCTAGACTTCACTACCCCTCCAAACCTTGTGGCTCTTGACTACTGTGGAATTCAGCTGGACTTGCAGGTGCACTTTGTTGACAGCTTATATTTTACGGTCCTGTGAGACGTTCACATCCATTATCTCATTTGATACTCCTAACAGCCACATCAGGTCTTATCACCATTGTACAGTGGGTAAAAAACCTCAAGGTGGCAGAGACAAGACTTGAACACTTATGAGTCACAACGGCAGGCAGGTTTGTGCCAAAGAAAGGGCTGTGGCCTGAAGCGGGTGCCGGGGCATCTCTTCCCGGGTGCAAATGTGAAGAATGAAGAAGGTTTACAGATGGCCAGTGCCTAAGAGTTGAGCAGGGAAAACTAGGCTGCCTGGGGTGTATCCTTGACTTTTAAGGGTCCAAATACGTCCCCCATCTGCATGGCCCTCACAGTGTAATTGAAGCTGGTGAACTCAGTGCTATGATCACCTTTTTAAAAATGGAGATATAATTTACCTATAGTAAAACATATGTATGTTAAGTTTACATTTTAGTGGATTTTTATAGTTGTATCACCTGTGTAACCAATGCCTAAATCAAGATGATGTTTCCTTTGGATTTTTTGCTCCTTGCAGTAGAAATAAGCATAAAGAAGCGTGGGCTTAGCACGACAGCCCTGCCACCCACTCCTCTATTGCTTAGACCTGGCCCTAGCACCTGCTGGAAAGAGCTGAAAACTCCAAGATCTGTAGGGAAAGGGAGCAGAGGTACATATCCAGGCTGAGAAGAAAGGAGATGGGGCAGTCAGAGATGGAAGTCTTCTCATCAGGAAGAGAACAGGGGTATGCACTTCCCTCTCTTCTGTATACAGTAAGTACTCAATAAAGAGCTGTGTTTTGGTAAGCTCAACAATTATTAACCCATTGGGAACCAAACACACACATGATATATATTACGTATGTATACTGAGGTTTAATATAAGCTTGCAAAAACTTCTACACCTAAGAGCCAATTTATGAGAAATCACAACAGTGTAAATGGACCACTCTACTTATTATGTAAACGTACCCTGAATATTGACTGTGCCTCACGGATTCACAAGAGGTTTACAGCCTAGACAAGGAAACAAATCTACACATAGCAAATGTTTGCCAATTAGTGAACAATAACAACCATAATTATTGTATTATATTCCTAGTACTGGGCTCAGTAATTTCTACACTGTTTCATATCATCCTCAAACCTAGTTGCCCAAGGCCACAAAGCTAAAAGGTAGCATTGCCAGGATTCAGGCCAATGTTGGCACCTGTTGTTGCGCTGAAACTGCTTCTCTTCAAGTGGTTCCTGCACAGAGCTCTGTGTCAGGCTCATGGTAGGCAAGACTATTCTGTTCTCCTAATACTGCATGTGTGTGCTAGTGTGTCTATGACATCCAGACAGACTAAGGAGTCATCTCTATGGGACCTTGAGGGCATATAAAAACTCTAATGGTGTGGTACAGGCATCCTGTGTAAAAGAATTAGAGAACTAGAGGGACCAGTGTGGTTCAGCTTCCAGAGGAACACTCCACAGACCAGATGAGTCTTGAGCGGCCCTTGGAGGCCAGATCTGCAGAGAAAGAGGAGGAAGCATGCCTAGGCAGCCAGCAGCTATGGGTATGGAGGCAGGAGGTGATGGATGCTAGAGAGAAGGAGTTCTGTAGGAGTGGGAGCCAGCTCAGGATCCGTGTGATTCGCTATACCATGGTAGGTCCTCCAAGCCAAGCCAGTGCCCAGACCCAATGCACAAGGTAACTGAGCAGGGAAGTGAAAGGCAGAAACACAATTTCTAGAAGGCAGCTGAGGAGACTTTATGTACCGAACCCAGAGGAAGGCTGAGAGGTGATGGCAGTGAGGGGGCCCAGGTCTGGCCAGGCAATGGGACAGAAACACACAGTATGCAAGTGTTGGAAAGAAGTGAGAATTGTGGACAGCTCACAGGCTTGGGGTTGGGACAGAGGGATAGCTACTATATTCCCAGGATGGCATAGGAGGACTTCTTCCAAGGCATTCTCCGACCTAAGAAACGAGAACCGCTAGACAGAAATCGGCACTCCCATGCTGAGGGCAGACTTGAGGTTAGCACTACCTAGATAGGATTTTTGTGTCACCCACATGATTTTCATTGTCTTTTAAAAAACGTCCTGTTTGCTTTACTTTCATCCTAGGCAACAATTATCCGTAAAACCATGGTTTTGATGTGTTAGGAACCTTTTGTCCTAAAACACATTAAAATAAAGTGTGTACTTGTATACCACTAACTTTCAGGATACATTTGGGGAAACCTGCCCTGTGGCTCTGCTCCCAGGAATCTGCACCTACACCCCAGGCTTGCCTACTGAGCCTCTCTATGGTAGAGCCCAAAGCTGGGTCAGCAGCCCTGAATGAGGTCTGGGGGCCAGGCTCCTTGTTCTGTGCAAGCCTCAATGCTCACGGTCTAGTAATGCAGATATGGGAGAGCAAGTGGCAGAGCCAGAGCCAATGGGAAGCCCCGGCAGTGAGGGCTTCCTCTACTAGGAGACCAGCGAGGCAAGGCAGCCCAACAGGTTCAGTGTTTGTCTCCTGTAGGCCAACCAGAAATGACTGAGTGTTCCTAGAATTCTTCCTAGATTATGCCGGAGTCAACCCCCTTCATTCTTGAAAGGGATCCTTCCCTTCCATATCCCTCCCTTGTCAGGGGACACACACACACACACACACACACACACACACACACACACGACACCACCTCCAAGCCCCAGATCTGGCAAGGTAATAACACAGTCCAAATGCCCACAAGACACAGGTCTACTTGAGTCTGTGATGGGGCTTTCTTTCCCACCCAAGCCTTTAGAGAGACCACACCCAGAGTAACTACTGACTTCTCCACAAGGGCGCCCATTGTTCCAGTTTTTTTGTGACTCCAGCTATATAAACCTTCTGTGGTTCACAGACACGCCGGGCAGACTTGGGACTTGGAGCCTCTGTACTGTCCGTTTCTGGCTGCCTGGAACATTCTTCACCCATGTGCACACAGCTGGCTCCCTCGCCTCCATCAAGGCTTTTCTCCAATTTCATCTTCTAGTATGGCCTTCCCTGACCACTTAAAAAACTGTAACATTGAGGCAGGTGTGGTAGCATGCACCTGTAATACCAGCCACTTGGGATCATCACTTGAGCCCAGGAGTTCGAAACCAGCCTTGACAACATAGCAAGACTCATCCTCCACCACTGCCGTCTCAAAAAACATCCCTAAAACTAAAAATGAACATTCCCTCCCCTTCTTCATGCACCTTCCCTGCTTTATTTTTCTCCATAGCACTTGTCATCAGCTGATGTATAATACTGCTATATCTTTTCCTTGTTTCTTTCCTGTCTCCCCCAACAAGAATGTCAGAATACTCCACAAGGGCAGAGAGTTTATGTGTCTTGCTCAGTTACAACACCTAAGACAGTGCTCAGTACACGGCGGAAGCTCAATCAATATCGGCAGAGTGAAAAAAAAATGAAAGAACAATAACAATGGTGGAAAGCATTTTAAGCAAATAGTTTAAAACACTTTTGTGCAAAGGCTACAAACATCTGAAAACTGACAAATTCACATTCCCTCTTCCCTGGAAGAATTCCTAGAGCCAGTCTTGACTGAAAAGTAGTAACCGTGTCTGGCCTGGCTTAGCTGTGCAACTTTTGAGTTCTCCCACAGGTGGGCAGATGCCTGTGGTGCTGGCCACTGGGCAGGGCTCCCAGGGACATCTCCCAGGTAGCCTGACCCTGTATGTGCCCATGTCATTTTATAGAAAAAGCCTGGCAGAACCCCTGTGCTCTAGGGAGTCTTCCTATCGCCTCCTTGCTGCTAGAGCCAGTCCAACATCTTTTGTCACAAACGATAGTTCATCACTCTTATCTGGAAGCTACTTGTCCAGCAATTTCTGTGAATTGAAACCCTACCAGAAGCAAGGAAGGAGAAGGACAATGAAGAACTCTAAGCACTCACACAGCACAACGGCAACCTTGTCACCATCACTTACATCTGTACAGTATCTCACAATTGCCAATTCATTTTTATATACTTAATCCCGTATCATAGATAGCAGAAATATAGACAAGTCCAGGCACTAAAGCGCAAGCTTTAACCAAATATACTAAACCAAATACCAAGACATATCTACTTCTAGAATTGCTCCTTAGGTCCTCACTTACATCCTATTTATTCTTGCCCTACACACTGTTGTGACAAACCTGGTCATTTAGTTTTCTGAGCCATCACAGACTCACAGCAGAACAAGAGAAGAGGAATAATACTTGAGGTGGGACCTTTGAAAGCAGCAAGACATAACAGATGACAGTCAGCCAAGAGACAGGAACATTACACAAAGCTTATCGAAGCAGAGTTCACTACATTCCAGGGCCATTACGGGTGGAGGCGAGGGTGAGAGTTTGTACAATCACCCTTAGGAGCACCAATTTTTAGCATGAAGCAATAATAAAAAATGATGACTTGATGACTTGGAGCCATGGGGACAAAGGTTACATACCGTGTATGGCATTCAATTACTTTTGGTAACTCATGAGACTACTTTCTTTTGTAAATGTCCCTCCAAGTTTCTAAAACTCTCCCTGAATTGATAAACAGAGTTTGAAAAGAACATTTACATTTTTTAAACAGTAAAACCCACTCTCACAAGTAGTCCTGTGACAGGCTTCCTGGCTTTTCTCAGTCGTTGAAGACTCTCCTCCCGTCAATCGCCAAGTAGTCTGGGTCTGCATGCTCACATTTCAGATCCAGGCTGAAATTCACAGTTTGTCCCTTCCTTTCCCCCATTATTCCTCATTGTTTGACTCTGGAGTTGCATAATTTACAGTCACCCGTGAAGAGCCGTGTGTTCCAGAGTAGGAAGCTGTCACGCTGAATAAAGCACTGCTGGGCTGTGTTCACACACAGAGCATTTCCCCATGCCTTTGCACAGCCAGCAGCAGCAAACCCTCTCCTTGCATGCAAGCAGCTCCGGACAATCAACAAGAAGGGGGAGTAAGTGCTGGGAAGTACTGTGACCATAAATTCTCTCCAGGCCACTGCATAACAAAGCAGTCATAAAACCTCAACGGCATTTTCAAGTTGGGACTGAAACAAAATGCCCAGAGCAACTCCTAATTTGGTTCCTAGAACCCAACAAGTTGTGAACTCATTTCCTTGGTTGGGAGGGAACTGTGTAGAAGGGCAGGGGTGGAGACTGACCTCAGAACTTTGGGCAGAAACTCAACTCAAGAGTTGACAGTAACCAGGCCTGCACAAGTCTAAAGATGCTAGCAGCTTTAGTAGAGGGAGCCCCAGAGCTCAGCTGGGAAGGGACCCTGGAAGACAGCATGGCTGGAGGTAGGAGGTCCAGGGTGTTGTGTGGATGTCTAAGCTCAAATGCAGAAGTCATGTAGTCTGGTGTATGCTTGACAGAGCAGCAACGGGACTCCTCTAAACCTACACTGTTCTTTCACTGATGTGCCTGAACAAGTTTATTTGATTAACTCTCTGAATCTTACTTTCCTCATCTACAAAAAGGGGTTATCAATGATCTGCATCCAATGAAAGTTAAGCTGATCATGCACATTAAGCATCTTAAATAATAGGTGTTCAATAAATACTATTTCCTTCTCCCCACCTGGCTTTCCCTAACTCTTCCTGAATATTCTCGCGTTGGAAGTCAGCAGAAATAGGACCACAATCCTGCCTGTTCTGCTACTAGCTAGCCATAGGCACCTAGACAGATCACTCCACTGGGCCTTAGAATCTACAAATTAACTATTAGAATTATACAAAAATTAAGGTGGATGAATTTAAAAATCAATACACAAAAGTCAACTGAATTTCTGTACACCAGAAGCAAGTTATAAAATGCAATTCAAAAAATGAAGCAATTAGCCAGAGACTGAGAATACGAACCACAGGCTAGGAGAAAATATTCACAAAAGACCGGATAAAAGACTGTTATCCAAAATATACAAAGAACTCTTAAAACTCAACAATAAGAACACAACCCAATTAAAAATGAGGCCAAAGCCCTTAACAGACACTTCACCAAAGGAGATATACAGATGGCAAATGAGCATATGAAAAGATGCTCCACATTATATGTCATTAGAGAAATGCAAATTTCTCTAACAACGAGATACCACAACACACATATTAGAATGGACAAAATCCAAAAACAGACAACACCAAATGCTGATGAGGATGCAGACAACAGGAGCCCTCATTCGTTGCTGGTAGAAATGCAAAATGATATATCCATTTTGGAAGACAATTTGGCAGTCTCCTATAAAACTAAACATGTTTTTACCATGCAATCCAGCAACTGTGCTCCTTGGTATTTATCCAAAGTAGTTAAAAACTTAAGTCCACACAAAAACCTGCAAATGAATGTTTACAGCAGGTTTATTCATAATTCCCCAAACTTGGAAGCAACCAAGATGTTCTCCAGTAGGTGAATGGATAAACAACTGTGGTATATCCAGACAGTAGAATGTTATTCAGTTCTAAAAAGAAATAAGTTGTCAGGCCAGGTGGAGGAGCCTTACATATATATTACTAAGAGAAAGAAGACAATCGGAAAAGGCTACATATTAGAAGCCTTTTGAGTCCAACTGTATGATTCCAACTATGTGACATTTCTGGAAAAGGCAAAACCATAGAGACAGTAAAAAGATTCGTGTTAGCCAGGAGTTGGGGAAGGAACAAAGAACAGGTGAAGCACAGAGGATTTTTAACGCAGTGGAAATACTCTGCATGATACCAAAATGATAGACAGATGTCATTATGTATTTGTCCAAATCCACAGATTGTATACCACCCAGAGTAAAGCCTAAGGTAAACTATGAACTTCGGGTGATTATGATGTGCCAGTGTAGGTTCATCAACTGGAATAACTGTGCCCTCTGGCGAGGACTGCTGATAAGGGGGAGGTCGTGTATGAGTGTGGGAAGGGGCATATGGGAATTTTCTGTACTCCTTTCTCAATTCTGCTGTGAATCTAAAACTGCTCTAAAAAAAGAAGCAATTACAAGACCATTGTAAACATTAAGTATCTAGTTATAAATCTAACAAAAAGTACATGAGCTCTTCATGGGAAAAATTTCTCAAAAATTCTTATGAGAAACTACAATAAATAATGGTAAAACATAACATGCTCATGGATGAGGAAGACTCAAGATTTGGAGATGTCAATTCTACTCAGAGTAGTGGATTCGAAGAAATACGAATCAAAATCCTAATAGGGGTGCGTGTGTGTGTATGTATGTATGTGTGTTTCACAAAAACTGATTCTAACATTTATATGCAAGCACAAAGAGCTTAGAACAGCCAAGGGACTCATGAAGACCAAGGGGAGGGGGATTTGCTAAACCAAATATCAAGACATGTTATAAAGCTATAGTAATCAAGACAGTGTGACACTGTCATAAGAATAGAGTCCAATGGGATGCCATAGGAACCAAGAAACAGGTCTCTGCATATATACATGCTTAACCTACGACAGTGGTAGCCCCGCAGAACAGTGACAGAAAGCTGGGACCAATGAGTATCCATTAGAGAAAAAACAACTTACGTTGTACACAAGGTAAATTAAACACTTGAATTGAGAAAAAAAAATCTTCAAAGATTTTTAAAGAGAAGGGAAGTAGAGGGTAGCTTTTGCACCTCAAAATAAAGAAAGACTTTTTCTTAAATAGGACACCAAAAAAATAACCAAAAAGAGGGAGACTGAAAGACATGACTATATTAAAAAAAAGAGAAATATCTCTTCAGCACAAAACACCATTAACAAAGTGAAAAAATGAGCCAAGGAATTGGGAGGCAATATTTGCAATGAAAACAAAAAAACAAAACAAAACAAAAAAGGACTAGTATTTAGAACATATAAAGAATACCTACAAATTAATGAGAAAATTACAACCTAATTTAAAAAGTGGCAAAAGAACAAGTACCTCACAAAAGAGGAAATCCAACTATCCAATAAACATATGAAAAACTGTTCAACTCTTCTTTAGCAATCTAGAATACGTAAAGTAAAACCACAATGAGATCTACTACTTGCCTACTGGTTTGGTAAAAATGAAAAAGTCTGACAATATCAAATATTGGCAAGGATTTATAACAACAGAAATTCTTTCTGGTACTACGAGTATAAAAATGGAATTACCACTTTGGAAAACACTGTATATTATCTAATGTAGTTGAAGATTCCCAGCAATTCCTCTTCAAAGAACCTTTCACAAATGCATGTGCCCCAGAATACACACACACACACACACACACACACACACACACACACACACACAATTTATAGCAGTATCTTTTATAACGGCTCCAAACTCAAAATGACAAAAAGCTACATCAACAGTAGAATGGGTAAATTACAGTATAGTCATAGCTGGTCTATAACAATGAATACTATATAGCGATGAAGTGAATAATATATAACATATTCCTGAATATTCACTAATATTTATGAATGCTACATAGAAAAATAAAAATACTATACAGCATACTATATAGCAATGAAAATGAAATCCAGCTACATACAACTTGGATATTATGAACGTAATACTGAAGGAAAGATACAAATAGCATGATTCCAATTATATCAAAACCAGGCAAAACTAGACTAAATGATTAGAGGATTCATATGTAGGTGGTAAACTCTAAAGAAAGGCAAGGATGCATAAAACTTTCCACAAAAGTTAAGGTACTGGGGAGCAAGGTAGGGAACTGTGATTAAGAAGGGATATTTAGAAACATTCTTGGGCACTAGCAATGTCCAACTTTTTTAACTAGTGATGGTCACCTGAGTGCTTGCTTTTTAAAACATTTGTAAAACACATAAGATTAATGCAAGTTTTGCACATATATGATCTACATCACAAAAATGTTTCTTTTAAAGGCACTGTCAATGTTACCTCCTCCAGGAAGTCTTCCCAGACTCCACACTGAGGTAAGTGCTCCCTCACCTTTTTATTAATTGTAAGGGCAGAAGTGGAGCCTATTTTGACTCACTATTATATCCTGTGCCCACAACAGTGTTGAACATATGGTAAGTGCTCAATAAATATTTGCTGAATAATCAACAATTGTATTTAAGCACCTGAGTTGGTAAAAAGTAGTTATCCCTGGACCAATCAATTGATAACAAGAAAGAATGTTCTGAGTGGTGTGATGGAAAGAAACACACCTGGAATCAGAAAAACTAGGCTCTAGTTCTACCATGTACTGGTCACATCACCTTACATAAATCATGTTTTCTCTGAGAGCAAAAATGATACAAATAGCTATCATTAGGGGAATTTCAATTATTAGCTACTTGCTTTCAGCTGTTATCTCATTTACTCCTCACTGTGTATCTGCAGTGTGTTTATTTATTTTTGTCTGTTCCTAACAATCAGGAAACTGAGGTTCAGAGAGACTGAATAATTTTCCCAAATCACACTGTTAGCCAACAAATTGTAAAGCCCACATCTCCAAAGTTCATGCTTCTTTCATACTGCTATGCTGGCTTATTTTTGCCTCAGTTTCTTCATCTGTAAAATGGGAACATGGTAACATACGTGCAGCCTGACAAGGTTGTTGTAAGGCTCAAAGGAGATAATGAATTGCTTGCAAATGTTAAACGCCACTTAAATGTAAGGAGAGTAATATGTAATAAGCATCTCCCATGGGCCCACACAAAAGAAGCAGATGGCTACTACCCACATTGAGGTTTCAAACCAGTTTTGAAGGAAAAGCTTGGTAAACAGGAAAACTAGGAATACACATCAATAAGCTGATGTAAGGAAGCCGCTAGGAACAGTGCATAATACAGGCTGAAGTGTAAGAACAGCATTGAGGGGGGCGTATGGCTCGGACTGTGCAACCATTCCTGTTTCCAGGATTGCTCCTTGCCATGCACCCTCCACGGGACAGCCAAAGAGATTCTGCTAAGCCTCACTGCAATTCTTTTTTTGATTAAAAAATATGTATTTTGTAAGTCAGGTTTATTGAAGTATAATTTACTTAGAGTAAAATTCACCCTTTTTAGGTATAGTTTGAAGACTTTTGATACACACACGCAGTGTATAACCACCACCATAATTAAGAGAGAAAATATTTACATCACCCACAAAAGTCCCTTGTGACCCTTTGCAAGTCAATCCTGCCCCTCAGGCTCTACCTGCACCCAATTCCCTGGAAACCACTGATGTAACTTCCATCCCTGTGATTTTGCCTTTTCCAGGATGCAGAGGTATCTTTTTAATGCATAAGTCAGGTCAAGTTGTCAATCTCCCATGGCATTCAAAATGAAACCCAAATGTCTCTCCATGGCCAACAGGCCTTCCCTGAACAATGGCTCCTAACAGCCTCTTTAACCTCATTGTGTGCCACTTTTCCTTCCCTGTGGTCTAGAGCTCCCCTTCTTTCTGCTCATTTTTGCCCCAGGGCCTTTGCATCTGCTGTTCCCTCTTCCTCAAATCTTTCCTGACCTGCTTTTTTATCCCTCATCTCCCCCAATCCCTCTCCATTATTTAATACCAATTTCCTCCTTTAGAACATGTATGACTATATGAAATGACCTTTGCCTTCGATTATTCCTGTACTATCTTCCTTCTCTAAAACTGCAGGGTTCTTGAGGGCAGGAAGCTTGTCTATCTTAGTAAGGGATCTATTCCTAGAAACTTGAGAAAGTGCCAAAGTATGGCTGGTCTTCCAATGGCCTTCACAGAATGAACAAATGCACACCAAAGAAGACAGGGAATAGCGAGGGCCACCTGGTTGAAATTCTAAGGAAAGAATTCAAAGAAGAAACAGGGCCTCCATAGCACATGGGGAATTAGGAGTAGGAAGAATGGCCACAGCTCAGAACTAGGTTCTTTCTCCACATTGCCATTCTACCATCCCTTCCCCAAGGTCCTCCCACCAATGAGGCCACAGAGTACCAGAGAGATAGAGTGTGTGCCTCTCCTGCCCTTGCCCACTGGTGCCCTCAGGCTTGTCCATCTCCTAAGGCATGGGTCCCTCCAGCTCTGTTGCCTGCCCTGGCTGGAGCTCCTACACACAGCCAGCTCAGATTCACAGCCTTCCTTCTTCTTTCCATGTGAATCCAGAAAGAGGGGGACCCCAGGAGTTGTTTTGTCTTTGTACTGTGGAACCACCTTCAGCGTTTCTCCCTGTGGAAGAGCATCAAACCATCCTGGTCTTGTAACCCAGACAGTATTACAAGACAATTTCCTACCTCCCAGGGCCCCACATTTTCAGTGGAGAGTATATGTGGACACACATGCACTGGTATCCATAATTCCCTGAGCTGATGTCCCAGTTTTCTTTCTCAATTAGCACTAGAGTTCTGAAAGCTTAATTTTAAAAATAATTTATTATGTCAGTTGGGGGTGGCCAAGGGAGAAGGACGGGAATTCCTCTGCCACAAGAACATCTGTTTTGCTGGACAGGAAGATACAAATTATGACGTCAAGACTGCAGCAGAAGCTTATAGATCATGCAGTCCAGTTTCCTAATTGTATAAGTGAGAATACTAAGTCCTAGGGAAGTTAAGGAACTTGCCTGGGGACCATCAAGCTCAAAAGGAACAGAGTTGGGGTAAGAACCTGGGTTCCTGACTCCCAATCCTGACCTATTTCTACCATAAAATTTCCTTGAGTTTGGCTTTTCTCTCTTTCCCTCCACTGAAACCATACTTTTAAAGGCCCATAATAGCTTCAAATACAACGGTCTTTCCTCAGTCCTTATCTAAATTGGCAATGCCATGAAACAGAACCCTGCTCACTGCCCAGAATTCCTGAAGCAAATTCCCTTCCTGTGGATCCACTGTGGGGGTGCTCTGGGTTTGCCTCCTGCTCCTCTGCTCTCTGGCTCCTTTGCCAGTTGGAACTACCTGTGGGTCTACTGAAGGCAGGTGCCCTTCCTCACTGCCACAATGGTGGGCCCCTTCCCTGGACCCTCCCTCTCCTGGCCATCTGCAGGCTAACCCCAGGGACACCACATCCACTCTCATGGCCCAACCACAAGGGTAGCGAAGCCCACTTTTTCTTCTATCCCAGATATCTCTTCTAAATGCCAGAACTACCTCCCAAGCAAACAGTTGAACATTTCCTGCTATCCTGTAAGGACCTGAAATTCATGCTGATGGGCGACCTGCCATCTTCCCTCTGCTATCTCTTTCCTGCTCCTGTGCTTCCTAACTCGATGGCATAACTAAACACCATCTCACAGGTTCAAAAAGAGGAGTTCTCTGATCTACACTCTTTTCATGTTCATTCAACTAGACACCAGTGGTCACCTCTCCTGCCTCCAAAATCTCTCCCCCCTCCAACTTCACATTGCCTTTCCTACCAATTCCCTAGGTCAGACTACAAAAATCTCTTTGCTGTAAAGCCTCATCTCTAGCCTCTCACTGGCAGGCTCTCCTGACTTGGCACACTATATACCCCTTAGAAAAACGATCAGGGAGCCCTACAATCCAGCCCTACTCTTCGTTTCCAGTCACCTCTCTTCATAGTCCCACAAATCCCAGCTCTTCCATTATTACAGGAGCCTGCCTGCTACTCCCTGGTGCTGTCCTGAATGTTCCAGGCCTGCTTTTGTACTTTAGCTCATTCTAGTTCAGATCCTGGAAGGCCTTGCACTTTTTGTCAGCCTGACTTTGGTCATGGGGACAGAATCCTGGCTCAAATCAGTTTGTGTAACATAAGAGATTTACTGATTCACATAACTGTCAGCTCCATAGAACCAGCTCCAGAGATTCCAGTATCACCGTCAGATGTCTTTCTGGCTTCCTCTCTCTGTGCCTTCTCTCCATTCTCTCTTTTGTCCTCCAGTCTCCCAAAGCCTCAGTCTCTCCAGTGATAAGTACGCTTCCTCCTTGCAGAGGATAATGGAGATGTGGAAACATGGCCACAGACAGCTAGCTCAAGCTTTCATGATTCCAGCCCAGTGAGGACCTTGCTGGGATCCCAGGGGAAGACCTTCTTTCTCACAGTGACTATAAAATTCCAGAGAAGGACAATGATTGGCCTCACTTGAGTCACATGCCCATCCCTGGGCCAATCACTGTGGCCAGAGACCCTGTGAATGGCAAGGCCTATGTCATGTACCCACTTTTCTCTTCAAGCAGCAGGGGGCAGTGACGGGCAGCACCACTGGAACAGCCTGCAATAAGTGAAGCTGGGTGGAGTAAAACAGCGGTGTGCACGCCTCTCACTTCTTCACCCAGTTCCCTCCCAGCTCAATCCTGAACCTGTGTCCCAATCAAATTCTGTCACTGCCTCTTCTGCAACTTGGAGAATCGAATTTGTCTCTTCCAACTGATGCAACTCTCTGAAGGCAGAAACTGGACCTGCAATTACTATGTCCGATTGTTTGTGTATGAGGTTATTGCCTGATTCCTCTGGCAATTCCTCTTGACTTGTTCATCACTGACACTCCAAGCACCCAGAACAGTACCTAACACACAATAGATGTGAAACAAATATTAGACAAATAAATGAGTGGTTTGAATAGAATAAATGTTATTGGTCTTTGGCATCCAGTAAATAAGCACAGCTGCTTTTTAATTCTTACTTCATAAAGAAAAGAAATGCTAAGGCAGGAACTCCCTCAACTTCCTATCCTCACCATTCTGCCCTTGAATTTCTTTACATACTTCCCATCCTTACTGCCCTCCTGTCTGTCTTAGGGAAGAAGACACACGTTCACATCACAAGCTGCCCATTCCCTAAGGGGCTGTGTTCCTTCTACTGCTTCCTCTTTCCCATACCTTCAACTTTTCCATTCATCAGTGCTCTGTATAGCTTCCCAATGGATTCAAGTACCCCCATGTTAGCCAAATAAGCAATAAAAGCAAAGCCCTCCCAGGACCCCAAATCCGCTCTTCCCCTCCCTACCTCTCATCCCTTTTTTCTGTAGCCCACGTTTCTTTTGGGCAGGGACGGGGGTCCTCCACTGATTTCCTCAATCCCATACATTTCTCAACTCCACTGCAGTTTGGCTTTTCTCCCATCAGTCTATTGAAACTGCTCTTGCCAAGGTCACCAACAACTTGCCAGACTCAATGGACACCTGCCAATCTTCATCTTATCTGTCTACTGCAATATCTGACTCAACTAACCACTTCCTGCCCTTGAAAGTCTTTTCTTCCTTGTCTTTCATAATGCTACTCTGCCTTGGGTTTTGGTTTTCATCTCTCAGATCACCCCTTCTCAGTTTCCCTCACAGGTCCCTCTTCCTAAATTATTCTCATTTCCTGGAGCTGGGACGTGTGTGTGATGGGAGACAGATCCTTGCCTTCTCTCGCCTTCTCATTCAGCCTACTAAGGTTACCAACTTTATGGCTCTCACTGCTCAAAAGCACCACAGAATTTCAAATTGACCTCTCTCCCCAGGTGTGTCCTATCTAACCCACTTCCACTCAGGTGATCCACAAGAATCATCAACATGATCAAATGTAGTCATCACTTTTCTCCCCAAGTCTTCTCTCTTCCTCCTGCATTTTTCCATCTCAGGGAATGGTACTACCATCCACCAGTAGCCCAAACCAGGGATCCGGACTCATTTTTGTCCATACTCATTAAAATTTGTCTCCTCCTCAATGCTCTTCCAGCTGATCATCAAGTCAGCTAAATTATTTCACTGCCCAAATATCTCTTGAATCTGTTTCCTTTCCCCACTCACACTACCACTGCTTTAACTTAGTTCTTAATATTTTCCCACCTGGGTCACAAGAGTAACTTTCCATCTGGTCTCCCAACCTCCAGAGCTGATCCCCTCCAGTCTACACAGGTTTCTAATGCCAACTCTCAGGTGGCATCTCATTATCTTCAGAATAAAATCCAAAGTCCTTAGCACAATAGATAAGGCCTTTATGATCTGGTTTCTGTCCCATCTTTCATTCCTCGTTTCTTAACACTCCTCTTACATATTTTGCTCCAGTCAAATCAAACTATTTTCCATTCCAAGCATGTTCTATGTGGTGACATATCTTAATGCCTTTGCACATGCCAGTCCCTCTGCCTGGCATTCCTTTTTTTTCAACCCAGTGAACTACCACTTGTTTTAAAGGCTTAGTTCACATGCCACTTTCTCTTGGCTATCTTCCGTGAACTGCCTGCCTAAAGGTGTCTTCTGTTCTCTCACAGCACACTGTGCATACAGACGTCGTGGCCCTTCCTACCCTGAAGTGCAAGAGTCTTTTACGAGTAGCTCCTTCCAGTCCATGAGTTCCTTCAGGCCAAAGACTGAGGCCTTCCTCTCTACCTCCATGACACTGTGTGTATGCTACCCACAAAGTAGGCAATCATAAATGATTATGGATGGACAGATGAATGGATTTCCTACCATCCTGTCTTTCCACGGTTCTCCAAGACACCTGCCTCTACCAAAGCCAGAGCCTTCTCTCTGTTGAAATCTGAAAATGGCACCCATTTTTGGGGCAGGAATGGAAAATTATTTCAGGGCCTGCCTAGATGGTTGCTAGGGAATACTCTGATGTCCAGATCGGTGTGATGTATGATCATTACTACCACTTCCAGAAGGAACTCAGCACCAATTCAGCACTTGCTATTCTCTCAACCATGGCTGCTGCAATCACCATCTGGGTGTGAGGTCCTAGTCTCCACTGCCCATGGTCTATACTGCCCATGCTGGTGGTAGTCTAGTAAGAAAGGTGTGGAGTTACAATGAAAAGAACACAGGTTTTGGAATTAGAAAAATCATTGCCTGAATACAACCCTGTCACCTTCTAAGCTGTGTGGCCTTGAGCAACCCACCTTACTTCTTTGAACTTCACTTCCTCTTCTGTAAAATGGAATTGATGACTATCTTTGCTCATAGGTTGATAAACAAATAAAGATGATAGATTGAAAACGATGAACACATCCCATGGGCACCAAAAGCTTTCAATGTGATCATTCTGGTTTACGTAGAATAATAAGGTTCAGTCCTTGCATACCTCATACCCTTTCTTTTCTTCAACTAACGTTTATTAATATCTCCTTTGTGACAGGCATTGGGCCTGGTGCTATATGGTGAGCAAAAATAAGTAACATCCTTGCTTTAGGAAACCCTGGTGGGAAGGGGCACCCAGGCTAGCAAGGGATACAGACACATATACACCTAATTAATTTACAATATACAATATGCATTAGTGATCTGAGACCCTGGCAGTAGGTGATTCCAGGGTCAATTTTAAAGCATGGAGATTCTCATAAGTAACAATATTCTACAGAAAACATATCTGTTGGCTAAGACACAGGCAGAGAATCCAAGGTAAATTGTTACCTATGAAGTCCTAGTCTTATGTATTATTCTCCCTTTCTCTTTTCTCCATTCTGCTTGGTCCTAGGATGGTTGACAAATCAAGAGAGTAGGGGGACAAATTCAGGGCACCAACTATTAGCCTTGCAGGATTTTATTTTACTTTAATTTTTTTTGTGCTATGAAAAGCACAATGTTTTTCCTCTTCTCTGTAAAGAAAATTAGAACTAAAGATGGCTCAGCAGATAAAAGCTGTGGGTGGTAAATACTCCCACTATTCCCCACTGCCTTTCAGGCTTCTAAGTTTCTCTCTGCATTTACTGCATCTTAGAGCTGGAAACCTGAAAGAGCCCTGAGAAATTCTATGGTGAAAACCCATATCCCGATTAACAGATGAACAAATTGTGGCCCAAGGTGGCCAAATGATCTGCCCAAAGTCAAATGACAGAGTGAATCAAAATTAAAACAGTTATCCTGATTCTCCCCTCTTACTAGTCTGCAAATCTCCCAGCTCCCTGGGGTTTAGACACCTTAACCCAGGCAAGCATCTTCATATGGTGAATGCCACTGGTGTCTCCACTTCTGAGCATCCTGGAAGCCACAGAAAAACCACTTTTCTTCTAATGTCACTGGCTCTCTCCTCCCAGAAACATCCTGTTTCTTACTAATGAGATACTTTCAGATCCTCCTCTATAGTTTAAGAACCACGTCTGCATGAAAAGTTTGGTTAGAGGTGTTTTTCTCAAATTGCCTCTCAGAACTACAAATTTCCTGGCTGACAAAGCTTTTGGTTGAGGTTGCCATTTTGCAATTAACTTAGCCTTAAAAGAACTTCCATGGATACTACACACCCCCACAGGATAAAACTATAATTCATGCTTTAATACTGAGAACATCAAGACCCTGAAAACCAAGGGAATTCCCAATTTCATACACTGGTGACAACAGGGAAGGAGCTTGGGGCATCCCTGGTCCAACTCTTTCAGGAGACTGAGCCCTCGGAGGGGCAGAGGCAGAGCTAATGACCTGGACTCCTAGTTCAGTGCTCTTTCCCACCCTTTGAAATGTCACCCCAGCCTCTTGGGCTGAAGCAGCTGCGCCATCAAAAATGTCACATCAGTTATGACAACACAGTTTGTTATATAACTGGTGCTGCAGAGCAGGCAAGGGGAAGAAGCCATGAACATGAACCACAGCACCCCCCTTCTGCTTCTCAGGGCGGCTAAGTCCCACATACTTACTTGACAAGAGAACTCCATATGGGAAGGGAACACCCACTAATCAATCAAAGGACTAAAAACTGGAGCTAACATTTGTATAATGATTTCCACGTTCTAGACACTGCTCTAAGCACATTTTATATGTTAGCTCATTTCATGCTCACCACAATCCTATTAGTAGTTATTTTTATTATCAGTCCCATTTTACAGGCAAGGAAACTGAGGCACCAGATGTTATGTGCCTTGTCTAAGGTCACACATTTAGTTAGCAGTAGAGCCAAGATTTGAAGCCAGGCAGCCTGTTTGCAAAGTTATTGCTTTTAACCCCCTCTCAATTTTAGAGAAGCTTGCTAAACTGCTTCTAAAGATGGCTCAGCAGATAAAAGCTCTCAATTTTAGAGAGGCATGCTAAACTGCTTGTCTAAACACAAGAAACTACCTATTTTTCTGAACCAGTTAACAGGTCACTGCTCTCTCCTCTCCTTTCCCTCCATGCTAATCATGGATCTGTTGTACAGGTTCCTTTCCACCAGTAGTGTGTAAATGAGAGGGATGGAAGAAAATAAGAATGTGACACATATTTGAAGAAATTCTTAAGGATGGAGTTCATTTGAGCACCTTCAAGCTTTTTATGACACTGCAATCAGTAAGAAAGTGAGATGAGAGCTCTTCTAATAGCATTTGCCATTTGTCAACCCACACACTCTGTGGGTATGTACAAACATAGGCACACAATTTTTCTTTGTCAGAATCAAAAGTTTTCTCTGTTAGTGTCGATTTTGAGGGTAACTCTTTCAAATATTCTTTTTTTCAGTTGGGAATCACCCCTTTACCAGATTTTCTGTTGTCTTTCAGATCAAGACGTATTCTGTTGATAATGGTCTGTTCGGCTCCATAAGAAATGAGAATGAAAACACCCTGGGAGACAGGGAATCAAGTCCCAGCATGCAAATGGGCTGAGCACGTATCAGAAAAACAGGGCCTCATTCTACTCATATTAAATCTCTGGTGTTAATGGAGTTAGGGTACTGTAAGCAGCTGTAAAACATGAGTGATCTTGTCCTATCTTTAGCAGATGTGGCATGTGAAGCAGCACAATATAATCTGGGAGTTCCATGTGTTAAAAGAAACAAGACAGCACTCCCACTCTGGGCATCATAAATCTAATCCAGCCCTGTTCACACATAGAACAGCCCTTCTGCATTCTTTTCCAGTCATGTTGATCCTCATGAAGCATCACCCATTTAATCTAATTGGCAACAACCCTTTTCAACAAGCATACAGGTTCCACTTCAGAATCCAATAGGTAACTGAGGTTCAAGAATTCCACAGCTGACTCCCAAGGAGATCAGGTGGACTGTTTGCCACTCTTCTGGCAGGAAGGTCTGCTGGTATTTACAGCTCAGTGCACAGTAAGGAGGGAGAGAGCACCATCCATCAGGAAAAGAGAACTCATCTGCTACTTGATCTGACATTCTGTTCGCGCTGTCGCTGTCTCTGGAGAGCAAGGTGCATCCATTTGAATAAACATAGAGATGGGATGAAGGGAGGGAGGCAAAGCAGCCAACCAGATGACTGCAGAAATAACAAGTCTACAAATCTAGAAGAGTGGCTCTCTGTGGAATACTACCCCAATGTGGGACCCTGCGGGCAAGTGTGGAAAATGCCCTTTTAAAGGGCTGCACTTTCATAGAGTAATGGCTGCAGGTTGCTATTCACCTCCGTGAATGCCTGTCAGTTAGTAGGTGCTGAAGAGCACTGTGCTCAAAGAATGCAAGCTTGATCGCTTTTTGGCCTTTTGGCTAAGATCAAGAAGAATGCAAGCTTGCCCTGAACTCAAACCAAACAGTAGATACCCTAATTACAAAGTCAGGGTCAGCTGGGAGGAAAAATCCATCAGCTTTTTGCTGACAGGTAACCTTTTGAGACAGCCTTTCCTGACGGGGTGGGGTCTGTTCTCTCAATCATATCCCACTTATCAGGCTGGAATGTTTGTATGAGTAATGACGTCTTCATCAGGCAAATTCTTAAATTTGTTTTAAAATGGCACTAAGCAGGTATTGCGGGAATGGACGCACAACCAAAGTGCTCTATTTTATTGTGCCCATTTTGGTAAAGACTACCAGCTAGCAAGCAATGCATCGGCCACCTTCGAACTCTCTAGCTTTCTAAAAATTCCACTTAATGCTCCAGAGATGGATAGCCTGAACTCAACATTACAGAAAACTCAGCATCTCGAATGAGGGCAAATTGTGGCTCCCAGAACAACTCCACAGTCCATTTTACATTTTCATCAGGTACACAGTCCAAGTGGGTGTCACTATTTGTTCAGAACTGGGAAGTCACTTAAAGTGATATTCTGTCAATTCTACGCCTGATAAAATTACAACTCATTAAAAGATTTCTTTGTAAGGGGTTGGTAATTGAATAAAATTGGCAGTTCTTTTAAAAATGTTTGATTGGTCTGAATAACTGAGTCTTATTGATTGACTACAACATGATGAAGCTGTATCACAGGTGAGGTCACCACTCCCTAACAAGCAAAATTATTTAAAATGCCATGCACAAAAAAGAATCACTAATTACTCACATGTGATATGTATAAAATTATATTTGTGCTATCACAATTATCACTGTTTATTTCTCAGTACTCAAGTGTTTTGGATTGTCTGACACAGAACTCCCTAACACGAATTCACAATCACACACGTAAGGGAAAAAAAAAAACAACCCCAAACACCATGTTCAAATAAAAATTTTAATGTAAGTACTGAGAATCAGGTTTTTCAAATGACATTCTAAACTGTGGTATCTCTTAAGCAGATGCAAGTTTCCCCTTACAACAGGTATCAAGCAGAAGAATTTTATGTCAGTATCTCTGCAATGCTCTTAGGCTGATGAAGATGTTAACTCTTTGTTCTAAATAGCAACTGCCAGCCAGTCCTTTATCATTTAACTTCAGTTACTATGGGAATATATGGAAGGCTGTTTCTTCTAATTAGCACACCACAACATGGATGAGAACACAGGCTCAATGGAATGACTCTTTGCTCTTCTGGAAATGCTGAATAGAAGGGGTTTTATTCAGTGATGTCCAAATATCCATATTCTTCCTCTCAATCCAATGTGCTGAGCTATTAGACTGCGGCCTATAACTTAAAGTTAATTTTAAGTTATACCCTAGGGTAACCCATAACTTAAAATTAACTTTAAGTTATACCCTAGGATGGGTTATCCTGGGGTATAACTTAAAGAGGGCTCTCTGTTGAATTTCATCTATCCAGGTGAAATGACACAGCCTCCTAATTAACCCGTACATATGGTCTGATAGGTTGGTCACCAATAATGGACTTTCACAAGGAAGTTAGAAACTGCTTTCTAAAATGCCATCTAGATTTTCGGGTCTGGCACCACCCACAGTAGAATTTTCCTGACTTGAAGTGACTCTCAGTCAAGTGGCCATCTCAAAAACCATTTCTGCAAGGGAGGACTCAAAAAAAATTGTCACTAGGATACAGTGACACCAATCCCACATTTTGTGGTTAATAAAACAAGTCCTGCCTTCAGCTTGGCACAAGGCCCTGATCTGATGTATTTCAGGCCAAGCTGGAGGGCTCACAGGGAAAGCCGCCGTTCATGAATGCTTCAGGAGGACAGGATCCCAGGGTCCCTTGTGGCAAACCAGGGACCAGAAACCTTTGTGATAGACCTTTGGAACAGACCTACCCTACTTCTTAAAGAGAGTTGGTGTATTGTGCTTTTCTTTAAAAAAAAAAAAAAAAGTTTTACTTACAAAATCTGTTTTTCCTAACATTTTTCTTGAAAAAGCTGTCCTGTAAGGGTGAAAAAAAAGGCGAGGGGGGAGAAGTGTAGGGAAAGAGAAGAAATGCTCTGATTTCTGATTTAACAATCTCAAACATCACTCACTTCATTTTCTCCCCTCCTGGGTGTAACCAAATACAAGACACACAGGACTTCCTCTGGGAAGTCTACATCCAGCCTTCATTTAAGATTTCCTGTCCAGTACATAATTATGAATTTTCATCCTAAAGTGGCACACCTATTTCCCCAGAGAGCTCAGCTCTCTTTGAATAAAAAAAGGTGAGGTACCCCTTTGGGGGATTCAGTATATATTTTTAAACTTCTCATTAAATCAGCCTAATTTATGGGGCATGTTCAGGAAAAGCAGTTCTTTAGCGGATTCAAAGTTAATTTGCAGACTCTGGCCTGTCCCCCTCCTTCTGCCCCTCCTGCGCGCTCCCCTCCCACGAGCATTTCCGAATGCGTTCGACCCCCTCCGAAGCGGCTCGGCTCTCTCCGCCGGAGCGCAGACTCGGCTCCGAACACCGCCGACTCTCTCCGAGCCCCGCGCCCAGACCGCACGGAGCCTAACCGAGCGTTGCCGAACTGAGCCCCATCGACTTTTCTGTCCTCGGCTGGGCGCTGTCCACCACTTGCAACGCCTGAAACCTCATCCAGCTCCAGTGGCTGGGGCGTCTACCGGGCTCGAGTCCTCCACTGCTGATTACAGACTTCTGAAGTTTTAAAACGTCCCCCCTCGGGAGAAAGGAGTGGCGCGGCTTACATTTACTGATCTGCAAGGGCTCCAGACAGATGCAACATGCACCTTGTTGCAAAGAGCAATTCCCCAGGCCCCGCTTCCCCATCCATTTGGGTTGCACAAGCTCCCAAGAAACCCCGAGCTAAACTACCCTTGGTTCAGAAGGGTGCGGCGAGCCGAAGGGGCCTCTTCGAAGAAAGCCCCAGGGAGCTCTCGAACGAAAATAAGAACATGTCAAGCAGACGGGGAAACTGTCTCCGAGTCGCTACTCCCTACCATCATGGCGCCGCCTAGAACCCGCTTGTCATGCCTGTTACACATGCAAGATTTTTTGCATCTTGGTTCTGAAACCGCAAGCATGCTTCATCTCCTACTCCCACCTTCCCACGAAAGGGGTTTTTATTTTCCATTGTTTCCCTACGCGATGCAATTACTTCGGCTACTCTGTCAAGTTGAAAAATAATCATTTTTGTTTACTGTACAGCAACCCCTAATTAGGAGCTGTGTGTGCACGAAGGTGTCACAGCAAAGCGACGTGGAATTTTCGCTAAACGGTCCTAACGAACTCCTCCGTCCTGAACTGACAGGCCAACGGAAGCAGGAGGCCCCGAGGGCGCACACCCCTTCGCTGCCAGCCACCCCCTCCCCAAGCAAAGCTGCCTGTAGGCTCAACAGGAATTGCCGGGTGGATAGGGCAAGAAGCGAGCCTGAGAGTGGGAAGGAGGGGCGAGGCTCCTTATTGAGAAAGTGTGGCAGGGAAGGAATATCCCATTTTATTTAAATTTTCAACCATCACTCAAATCCACCCCCAGTTAATTAGGAGGGGAAACTGATAGCTAAGGCAGAAGGGGGCGGCGGAAAGTGGGGCCTGAAATCCGCATTGTGAGTAGATTGCATGGAACATGGCCTATGCAGAGTGTAAATAAATACACTGATAAAGGCCACGGAGCGAAGGAAAACTGCGGGTATCGGGAGAGCAATGCTGGGGGGGGGGAGGAGAGGAGCTGGGGGCAGCAAGGGGCAGACATTCAGCCTCACAGGCAGCTTCCCTCCCCCTTCCACCTCTACCTTGGATAAAACTGTGCGAGTCACATCCGCTTGGAAACCCACTCCTTCCCCTAGCACACGACCCCTCCCCTAAACCTGGCCCTCTTTTTTTGGGTGGGGGGGGGCGAGGAGACGTAGAAAACACAGCCTCCAATTCAGCACCAAAAGCATGAACAGCAGACACTTGATCCTCCACCCCAGTCTAGGGCTGGGTCCCCTCCATGTTAGCCAAGTTCAAAATCACTGCCCCAGGAGAAGAGCAGGGGAAGCGGGATTACGGACCTTCGGGGATAGGGAGGTATGGAGGGAAGAGGAGAAATAGAGACAGAATGAAACAAACACAGAAATGGAGGCAGTGAGACACAAAATATTCCACAAGCAAGAGTAATGATCATAATCATGCCAATAGTGTGATGTTCTGATCAATATGGCGGACGCTGTCATTCATACAACTACAGGCGCTCCCCTTCCCCCTCCCAAAAAACACCCACCCGGGAGTTGGGGTGGAGGACCCAGAACCAACGTAGGGAGTGGAGGAGGGGAGTCAAATATAGGGGTGTGTGTGTGTGTGTGTGTGTGTGTGTGTGTGCACGAATTAAAAAACAGGCCTGGAGAGCAATGTGGAGTAAGCAAGGTAATAAAAACGATTTTAAAAATTATTCTTAATAAAAGTACAAATCCCAGTGCCACAGGGACTTACTTCATCTGCTTCACAATGGTGCTTTTTCCTGATTCTCCAGCCCCTGTTGGGACAGACAGTGGGGAAAAACTGGTAAGTGTCAGCTTAAAGGAACAGGGGGAGGGGGAGACTAAGGCATGCGAGGGGGTGGGCGATCCTGGGCACATGGTGGTGCCAACTTGGGGACCAGGTCTACCGGGCGCGGGTGGGGTGGGGGAGCTGGCGGCAGGGGTGCGGAGTGGCCGGGGTCGGGGATGGGGGTGGTAGCGACGGTCCTTACCCAGCAGGAGTAATTTCACGTCTTTGGCGGCGCTGATGCCATCCTCTTTGAGGTTTTTCTCAATCGCCTTGCTCCGCTCGAGGGCAGCTCTCTCCTCTGCGCTCAGAGTACATCCCATGGTGGCCCCTTCCCTGCCACAGCCCGCACAACTCCGCTGGCACGGCTCCCCGGCTCGGCGCGCCCCCCACCCCCCCAGAGAGCAGAGCCTGGGCTCAAGGGGGGAAAATCACGATATCCTCTCCTGGGCTGGAAACAAAAATGTCGGGTAACCAGAACCCCCCAAAAAGACAGCCGCTAACAAGATTTCAGCAGCGGAGACTCGCGGCAGCTGGTGGGGGTCTGGGGGTGTCGAGTCGAGGGTGGCCGGGGTCAGGGGCTCCGGAGCCAAGGGAGGAGGCGCCCGCGGGCCGAGGAGGCGCGGGCTGCAGGCACTGAGGCTTGTGCACGACCCAAAATAAATAAAATAATAGTCGAGACTGGAACCGCAGCCGGAGCCGACGGAGGGTGGGGTGGGGGGCAGGGTGGGTCCTACTGCCGCGGCTGCTGGAGGAGGAGGCGGTGGCGGCGGAGGAGGAGGAGGTGGCGGAGGCGGCGGCGGCGGCGCGGGATGTGGAGGGAGTGAGTTAGGGGGTGCTGCTAGTGCATGTGCATCGCCGCTCTTCAGCCGTCGGTGCGTCCGCGGCGCCTTCGCCGACCCCCGCGCGCTGGGCAGGGCTGGGCAGGGGGCCGGACCGGGGGGCAGGTCTCTAGCGGGAGGCGGCGTTGCTGTCTCCCAGAGCTCGCATCGCTCGGTGAGCCTACCGGAGAGAGAGGGAGAGCGCCAGGGAGCCGCGGCCAGCCGGGAGCTCGAGGGAGAGGGAGAGAGAGAGAGTCAGGGAGGGAGGGGAAAAAAAAAAATGGGAGAGCGAAGGAGCGCGCGCGCGCCAGGGCCCGGGCGGGGGGAGGAGGCGAGCGCAGCGCGCGAGTGCGCCAGCGGCTCTGCGCACCCGGCTCCGCGGGCCGCCGGCTGACGTCAGCAGGGCCGCGCGCCGAGCCCTCGGGACTGGGAGAACGCGGGGCGGGGGAGGCGCGCGCCAGGGGTTCGCGTCAGCGGGCGGCGGCGCGCGCGCGCGCTCGCGGAGCATCCTCCCCCTCCCCCAAGCTCCCTCCCAGCCCGCGGCTCCCGCGGGATGGGCGCGTGCGAGGCTGACGGGGGCGGGGCGTGGGGCCGGGCGCGCGCCGGTGCGCCCTACCCCGCCCCTGCCCCCGCCCCCGCCCCCGCCCCACGCGGCGGCGGCGCGGACCTCCTTGTCAATGGGAGCGCTGGGCCAGGCGGGCGGCAAGGCAGTCAGGTGGGCCCCCCAGCTCGCGGCCAGCGCGGCCTCTGTCCCTCTCCCGCAGGCTCTCCATCTTGTCTCCCGCAGCCCCCCTTCTCCGTGGCTCTCCAGCTGCTGGGGCCGCAGAGCTGAGGTCAGGTTACTTCAGGAAACGCGATGTGGTAGTGGGTCTCAATAAAACCGCGCGCCCCAGAATTCGCCTCTAGGGCGTGAGGACAGATTCAGACTTTTCGCGTCCTTAGTCCACATTTATAGAGCACCTAGTATGTGAGAGCCAAGGCTGTAAGGAGAGGAATGCAGCGGGCCGAGAAAAGCCTGGGCCTGTTCTCCGGGAGCCGCTGCTTCCAGGGCGGTCGGCGACCCAGCTCCGAGATCCCTGCCGCCGCTCTCCGTGCAAGCGGGGTACCCACCCTCGGAGGCTTGAGGGCTCGGAGCGGAGGGACGGGGCTTCAAGCGACCTGGAGCTTGCAGCAAACCCCTGATCCCTGACCAGTTTATTTTAAAAGCTTTTGCGGATGTTGGACGGTTTAGCCTGGTGGAGGCCTCTTTGCACTGTTCTGTCTTCCCCCTTCCAAACACACAAAATGAATTTTGAATAGATTTTGGATGAGAGGTTTCCTTCCTTTTTTCATCTTCTGAAACATTTCCCCCTCATTTCTATTCAAATAAAGACCCAGAAACCCGGGTCAGTTACTCGGTGTACAGCTAGTCAAATACTGAGGAAACCAGTTGATATTTGCCAAAGATTGGGCATGTTCTGGGTGGTCTCAGATTTTGAAGAAACGAATTTTTTACTGCACAAAATAGTTTTACAATCAGTTCCATCAGACAGCCCCAGGGGCTCTCCTAGGGAAAGGGGCCAATAGGCAAGGTTGCATGGGGATAAGAGAGGCAAGCGGCCAGTGGAAAACGTTTTTTTTTTTCCCCCCTAACAGTTGGGCATTTCTGTGGCTCTGAAAGCAAACTTGTTTGTTTCATTTCAACGATAGAAAAAAACACTCCTGTTTTGGAAATGTAACCCAGCATAAAAATACATTTGCAATGGGGGAAAAGAAGGCAGTTTAGGGCCACCCAGAAGAAAATACTTGTTCCCTTGATTTTTTTTTTTTTTTAATTTGGTATTTCCCAGTGTGGGTTTGCCTTATTTTACAAATAGCTGCCTATGTCAAGTTGTGGGTATGTGATTTAAATATTTTAATTTGAATCACATTTTACATAGTCTAGGAAACTGACAAAGGAATCCTATAGAGAATTGTTTTATAAAGTGAATAACTGCTTCTCTACCTACCCACCCCCCACCATTCTTCTTTTCTGTGTGTGTTTTTTGGGGGATGTTAGGGGATAAATCTGGTTTGGCTTAAAAATCACTAAAACGCAGGCTTTCAAATCCAAAACAGAGAGCTTAAGCATCCAACATTCTATAGAATGTGTTATTTCCTCAAGAGGTTGCTAGGAACAGTTATGTAGATCTACCAGATGCAGGGAAAACACTCCACACCCTCACCCAGGTGCTGTATCCCTGCAAGACTGCATTGGAAAGACTGAAGAGGTAAGAATATAACCATTTCATGGCAGATGGTGTGTCACATTTCATGTTTCTGTGCTCTTTCATATGAAGTAATTTTTAATTTAAAATCTTAGGCTTTTGGGAGTATTCCAGTGTTGTATGGTTGAATGAAACTCTCATTGACCTTGGGTATATTTATTTCTTCTTGGTATCAGACCTAGTATAAGGAGGCACAAACCTGTTTTGTGTTTTTCTTTACTCACTCTGTACTTACAAAGCACCTACCTACCATGTACAGGGTAACTGTTCTAGGTGCTAGAGATGTTGTATTTCAGGTTTGTCTACTCAGTTTTCTTTTTCTGGGTCACTTTGCATCTTTATCGCTGGGCTTCGTAAAAGACTAATAATAATCCGCTTCATCTGTATAGTGCTTTACAGCTTACAGAGCACTTTTACAAAAATTATCTCATGTGATCCTCCCACATAAACCTCAGTTAAGCACATGGCGTGGGAAGCATCATGGCTGAGTGCAAAGAACCTGGACCATGAATACAGATCAACCTTGGTACCCATTTTATAGCTGAAAAAGCTGAGCTTCTAACTGTTTAGGGTCACGAACAGTTATTCTTCTTACTACTACCTGTAAGTAGTAAGCCAGTGTTCCTTTCACAGGTTTGTGGACTATCTGAGAAACAGCATGCTAAATACACAAAGTATGCTTCCGAGACTTACAGAAAGCTTACAACCCCAGAACCCAATCATATTCAGGTTCCCCCAAAGGATGTGAGGATAAGAATCTCTCAGTTCTCTGTGAATTATTAGTAATTAGATAATACCACAAGTATTTAATTGTTCACAATTAATTCCTGTGGGAATGGGGAAATTACTATCCTTACATCAGCAGCGAGATGCTTAGACCAAGGACAGATTCTATTTGGTTTTATTTGATCCTCAGAATTTTATTTCTTGGATTATTGTCGATGTCCAGTGAATAACTCTCCTTCCAACCTCAGTTAGCCATTCCCTTTGCTACATACATGCACCTTCAGTATATTTTTAATTTTAAAAGTACGTAATTAGAGTATTTTATTTACTCTCTAAAGGAACAACAGCAAAGCAAAGTTACTTTTTTACTGCATGTGGCTGCTAGATCTGGAGGGCAACTCATGATATCAACAAGATTCCCCAGCTCTGACCTAGAGAATGTGGGCTGTGATAAGGTAAACTGAATTCCCCTATTTGTTCCCTTTTATAGTTTAATTAAATATGAAATTATTTATTTAAATATGTATGTGTTGGCAATCTACTATGTTTAATATATTGATCTAGACATGAAGACAGGTTGGGGTGTCACGAGCTTGGAATCTTGAAATCTTGAAACTTCTGTAGTGTTTTCTTAAAACAATTCACATTAGAATTAGCTGGGGTGCTTGTTAAAAATTCAGTTACCCATCTTTTATCAACTCATACTCTTCAGCCATTTGCATTGATAGCCACTCCCCAGGTGATTTTTCTGTGTACAAAGTGTTGGTCTTATACAGAATCCATATATGGCAATTCTGCTAAGAGCTGTCTTAAAGCCCAGATATGTTACGTGTTTCTAAATCCAACATTTTTATGTCTACTAATTTTTTGTATTTCTGTCAAAGGAAAAAATATGATGAAAATTACTATTCCTTATGAATACTACTCTCATGGGAAGAAAATAAGCTAAAATATGTGATTCATAAGCTAAATGAAACTAAACTAAATATCCAGTGAATTAGTCATTTTATTTCTTTTTCTTTCTTTTTTTTTTTTTTTTTTTGAGATGGAGTCTCACTCTGTTGCCCAAGCTGGAGTGCAGTGGTATTATCTTGGCTCATGGGAACCTCTGCCTCCCATGTTCAAGTGATTCTCATGCTTCAGTCTCCCAAGTAGCTGGGATAACAGGTGAGCGCCACCATGCCCCGCTACTTTTTTTTTTTTTTTTTGTATTCGTAGTTGAAACAGGGTTTCAGCATGTTGGCCCGGCCTGTCTCCAACTCCTGACCTCAAGTGATCCACCAGCCTTGGCTTTCCAAAGTGCTGGGATTACAGGTGTGAGCCACTGCACACAGGGAATTAGGCATTTTAGGGAGAATGGTAGGTAGAAATTTTGGGTTTCTGCACTAAGTTTATTTCTTTTATAAAAGTGATAACTCGCAATCCAACTTAGTGGTGAATATGATTTAGAAGAATGTGTGGGTTTGGCTAAGAGATGACTTCTTTTTTTCCAGTTTGTATCTGTCATTAATGAGGGAAGGTACTGATCAATCTTTTATGTTCCTAAAAGACAAGCCCTACATTCAGCATTTCCCTAACTGATATTTGTGCATATGTCTCAACCAGAGTGGTGAGAACCAGAGTGGTGGTTCTCAAACGTTGTGCACAAGAATTACCTAAGATGCTTTTTAAAGAGCAGATTTCTGGGTTTAATACCTAGAATTTCTGAATCAGTTAAGTCTGAGGTGAAACTTGGGAATCTTCATTTTTACATTCATACCTTCTTCCCAAGTACTCAGATACTTTGGGAAAACATTAGTAGACTGTAAACTCCTTTGAGGGGACAGAGTTGTCATATTACTTTGTATACATCCCCAAAGATCAAGGATGGCCCACTGCCCACAGGTCATCAGTTTCAATATTTGTTAACTAAATTCACCAGTCAGTAGGCAAGGGCTAAATCAGACACTATCACAAAGCTCTTCCCACCTCTGAGACTTTTATTTTTGTAGTAGAAAAATTTTTAAACTTGATTATTCTAGAAAGATTAGATGAGTTCAAAAAGGTAATGACTTGTCGTCAAGTAAGGCTCTGAAAAGTGAAATGATACAGATTTTAAACAAAAGAATGGAAGATTTATTGGCCTATGCTAGCTTGTGAGATGAGTGTTTGCCAGGTGTTTTTGGCATTCCCATCAGAAATTTTTTTTGCTTAATTTCGTGTCCCATTTTGTTTTTTGTAAAATTCATGAAAAAATTAGTTTTCTTATATATAATTTTAGGGATAAGAGATGTCATAAGAAGAAATAAAGGTTTTGTGTACTTTTAAATGAAGGGATTTTTCATGAAGGAGCAGATTAAGGTTTATAGGTAATTGAATTGAGCTTTTAAGTTATTGAAGTCCATTATGTGGTCACTGTTGACAACATAATTTGTTGAGTGTTCATTGATGGTTCAAGAACCCCGAAGAGGGTGTGCTTTGTGAGTTTTTTCAATTTAGTATAGCTAGAGAATCCCACAGGGATCCCTTTGGCTTGAATAGAGTGGAAAGTTGGAGAGGCCCAGGACTAGTGCTTTTACATTTACAATAAAATGGACCAAGAGCTGAAATTGAAGTAGGAAGCTTGGCTTAATATGAAAGCATTACCTAAAGTCCAATTGGAATTTTCTTGGAAAACCTTTCATTAGGAATTAAGATTCTTATTTGTTTTGATGGGAATAATAGTACTTTTCAATCTACCTGGGCTAGAGTTGACAGATAAGGTTAGCAGGAACATATTTGTAAAATATTTATTTAATACTTATTATGTCCTCCAGAAGACAGAAGCTTTCCTTACACAAAGGTTATTTGCATTATTTATCATATTTTCTATCTCCATAGAGCCTTTCATACATGCAGCTCAAACACATTTTAGACATTATCTCATTAGTCTTCTGTAAGCTTCAAGGTCCAAAGTCTTATTACTGCATTGCTTTTTACAGATAGAACTGTTTTAGTTTGTTCCTGTCAGTTATATTTGTAAAAGCAAAAAGTAGATGAAATTTATCTGAATCCAGTTAGAA
Source organism: Sapajus apella (assembly GCF_009761245.1). NCBI lineage: Eukaryota > Metazoa > Chordata > Mammalia > Primates > Cebidae > Sapajus > Sapajus apella. Next base: position 370,298 of record NW_022436955.1, on the reverse strand, counting down.
CCAATTTGAATTGGCTATAACAAATGTAACCTGGGGAGGAGAGGCTATCAATTAGTTCAGATTTAGAAGTGCATTGAGAGTATTTGGCCATACTAGACTGAATTAATTTTGTGACTTGTCTGCATTCTTTAAAGTACATGTGGTTTGAGGTGTTCCCAAAGTTTGCCAAGTACCAAGATCGAGGCGTTCCAGCTGGGTAACATGGTTCTTTAGTTGAGCTGACATTTAGGCGTGTTATCTATTCACCAAATGCCTGCAAAACCCTGACCTCTGTGGCAGAGAAAAACATTTTTATAAAATTCCTGTGTGTGTGATAGAGCACATCTATAAAACTATGAAAGGACAGCTCAGTGCGAGATATATTTTCAACCAGTCACCTATCCCATAGGACTTTTACCTAGAATCATTTCAAGGTTGAAGTAAAAAGAAATGAACTATTCTGATATTCCTCTCAAGTAGTCCCTAAAGTCCACTGTCTTTACCCTGGCCATTGTAGTCTTTGGAGAGGGCTAAGAGGAAAGAACTCTGAATTAGTTACATCCAATATAAATGAAAAATAACACTGTTCCTAATGACTGAAGAGAGGACATACACACGTCTTAGTAAAAACGCTGAAAGCAGTGGCTTAACCATGACTCTGAAATTAATGAGGTTGATGCCCAAAGGCAATCTTAAAAGAAGAAAAGTCAGTGGTGGGATTGAGAGGTGGGGTGAATGAGGCAGTGAAAGAAAAAGGGCAGATTTAGATATTGGTCATTTTGATTATTCTTTTTTTGATTCTGCAACCTCTGCTTCTGTTCTGGGGAGTGATACCAATCATTTTTTTCCTTTTTTTGCCTCCTTTGTCTCTGCTCTGTTCTTCTACTTGGCTTTATCGCCGTCATAAACACTTCCACAGCAAGAAATAGTGATAAGAATGACATTTTTCCTGTAATTATCTTTATTTAATGAATGAATGTCTTTAATATTTATTGTAGGCTTACCATGTGCCAGACACTATGTTAGTTGTTGGGAATATGCTGTTGAATACAACACACAGGATCCTCTGCTATCATGCAGAGGCATATAGACTCAGACTTTTGAATTGTAATAATCTCTTATATATTATGGATTTAAATCCTTAAACAGCTATTTGAAATAGCCAGGATTTCTGTTTTTCATTGCATACATAATGAAATTAAGCTTAGAGAAGTTCAAGTGATTTACCCAAGATCACATAGCTCATAAATTGTATAATCAGAATGGACACCTTACTGTTTTGAATTCCAAGACAGTGCTCTTTCTGCCACATCATGCCACTTCCCGAAGATTCAAGGTTCAAAGATTACATCTCAGCTGCTCTTTTAAATAGCACAGGCACCAATTATGCTATTCAAATTTTAGTGGGTTTTTACTTTATTCAGTAATCCTTCTCCTACTTTGTTGGATATTGTTGACCATCATAATGAACTTTACCCAGGAAATTTATGATCCCGTGACATCTATTCCAATAAATCATTCCTAGCTCTTAAAGCAGAATAGATTATCTTTGTAGTACATATATCAGAATATTCTCGATATTTTGCAGCACCTGCTCCCTCAAAGGTGAAAACCAGAAATTGACAGTAGATGATAGGCAACTATTAAAGATATTGTGAAGCTTCAGTCTCAATAAGTTTGGACAAATAATAAATGAAAGTAGTTTTCAAAACTAAGGGGAAGTAATGCCAAGAAAGGCAGCCGAGTGAAAAGAACACTGGACAGAATGAAGAGACAAGACTTTTAGTCTGTGGCCAACTTTGGGAGACTTAATTCACTTTCCAGGTCCAGTTTTCTCCATCAAGAAACTGGATTTTAGTTACCTTCTGTCCATAATTCTAAATCCAAATTGAGAGGACAGAGAACCTGGAGACTGACAATGGGGAGACTACAGAAGGCAGAGCTCCACAGGACCAAGCAAGAAAATGTTACAAATGTATTTATTCAGTTCTTGAATCTGGGTATATCTGTTCATTGTCAAAATGGTTCCCTTTACTTTTTCCCTCCCTTTAAGTCAAGTATGAATTTTTCACATTTCTTATGGTGTTTGCTTTAGAAATATAACACCTTGTAAACGTAACAAGCCAATAGTATGAAAAGACTGTGGATTGACTTTGATTTTCCCAGAATTTTTTTTTTTTCCAGCCCATCATGAAAGGTTTCTGCAGATAGCCCTGTATCCCTTTCAGCACAGCAGGGAGATAATGGCTCCTAATCATCACCCAGTTGATTTTGACAGTATTTCTTTGTGAGTGAATATCCCAGGGGGCTGGGAAAGGCTAGCTAAGGGAATCACAGAAATCTAGCAGTGGTAACTGAAGAGGCAAATGAGCTTAACAGGGTTTACCTTTTCTCACAGCCTCCACTAAATCTTTGCAGTCCCGCCTTTCTTGTGATTTTCTCTGGTATGGCTCTAACAGTTCTCCTGATTCTTCACTTACTTCCTAGCAATCACTCAGTGAATATTTGATTGTTATCACTTGCTGAAAGGGTGTCATTGAGGGAATGGAGGAATTCATTTTTTTAGCCTTAGAGATACCAGTGTTCTAAGCATGATGGAACCGTGGATTTATGAATTTATCCAATGGTAACCTTCATTGAAAGTCTGGTTCATGGGCAGGTGCAGTGGCTAACACCTATAAACCCAACACTTTGGGAGGCCAATACAGGTGGATCACACCCGAAGTCAGGTGTTTCGGACCAGCCCGGCCAACGTGGTGATACCACATCTCTACTAAAAAAAAATACCAAAAAAATAGCCAGGTGTGGTGGCAGGCGCCTGTAATCCAAGCTACTCAGGAGGCTGAGGCAGGAGAATGGTTTGAACCCAGGAGGTGGAGGTTGCAGTGAGCCAAGATCACGCCTTTGCACTCCAGCCTGGGTGACAAGAGTGAGACTCTGTCTCAAGAAAAAAAGAAAAGAAAGTCTGGTTCATAAATGTATATCTATATGTTTTAGGTTGAAACAAAATGCTTAATGTATGTGTATAAAAAACTTAAAAGTTTTTTTTCTTTTCCTTTTTGAGTCAGGGTCTCACTCTGTTGCCCAGGTTGGAGAGCAGTGGTGCAATCTTGGCTTCCTGCAACCTCCACCTTCTGGGCTCAAGTGATCCTCCCACCTCAGCCCCCCAAAGTAGCTGTGATCACAGGTGCAAGCCACCATGCCAGACTAACTTTTGTATTTTTGGTAGAGACAGGGTTTCACCATGTTGCCTAGGCTGGTCTTGAACTCCTGAGCTCAAGCAATCCACCTGCCTTGGCCTCCCAAAGTACTAGGATTACAGGTGTGAGCCCACTGTGCCCAGTCAATAAAGGCTTTTTTTTTTTTCCCTGACAAAAGTAATCTACTATTTTAAAGAAAATCAGAATTACACAGAGAACATCTGGGTTCTCTGGCCTAGAGGACTAAGCTGTGACATTTCAGAATTTCTTAGATATGAAGACAACTTGGTGTTGGCTCCAGAATCCAGCTGCCTTTTACCTCCCTTAGGGAGCTACTCTGTTTAGGAATCAGCTTCTTTTACATCTGATTGCTACCATTGTAACTACTTAGAAAAACCACCATCACTCCTGTGACAATATCCTGAGGCTTAAATCTTAAACAGAATTCAGGCAGAGCATGGGAAGTTGAGCCAGGTAAGTGTTTTCTAGGATTTTCAGCAGGACCACTTAGCTCCCTAGGTCAGGCTGGCCCTTGGCACAGGTCCTAGACTAATCCAGGCCATACGCAAGAAAACCCGAGTGCTTCTGGGTGGTTGAGCATCAAATGAGTCTCTGTGCTAGTTCTTTATTGAACTTACCCTGGCCCTATGGAGTAGGCAATTGCCTTGATGCTTGTGACTAGCTCTAGTAATAAGACTCTTGTAGGTTCTGTGTATCTGACTTTGACCCTCTTTTGAGATTGGTTTTCTACCTTGATTCCTTCAACCTCATTGAAATTAGAAGCCAATCCCTAAACCAAAGTCTGCATGACTAGATTCTTATTACAAGCTGCTATATCTCTGATGCCCATCATCTTGTCTGTTTGGAACTTTGCCTATTGTCAATACTTGACTTCTAACACATCTCTTCACTTTTGAATATCTGCCTGTTGACATCATGGTACCATCCTCTCACCTCTGTAATAGGCTACAATAATCATTTGCTTACTGTCAGACTCCCTTAATACCAGGATTAAGGCCTAACAGACATCTATAGCAGGAATTCTACATATTTGGATTTTGGATGCCTATGTATTTGGATTTTTGGTGCCTATCAAATGAACCTGCTATCTTGCCTCGTCCCAATGGGATTGCTTATAGTCATTCTCAAACCTTATTGTTCATAAAAGTCCCCAGATATTCTTATTAAAAATGCATGTTCTGGGCTCCATCCTTAGACATTGTGATTCAGTAACTCCGAAGTGGGGTGTAGAAATCTGCATTTGAACATGTACCTCCAAATAATTTTGAGAAACCTTGGGAAAACCACATCTTGAAAAACCTAGTCTCTGGAGCTTGATCCTGCCTTATCAGGCCCATCTCATCTCCAGCCAAACTTGATTTTGACAAATCATGGGGAAACCACTTTTCCATGAGGAATTTCCTGAATATCATAATATTGCTACATTTTAGAAGATTATTTTGTCCGTATTTTTCTGCTTACTGGATTGGGGAAACTTTATAGAGGTTATAATACCCAACTGGCTGTACCCTGGCTAGTAGGTCATTCAAGCACATCAGAATCTTAAGAGTTAAGATTTTGCCTCATAATTTGGACCCTGCTGTCTCTAAGATAAAGATAACATAGTGACTTAGAATTGCATGAATCAATGATATCTCCATCAGTGGCCTATATTTTAGGACAATGGAGGAAAGTATCTTTTTCCTCTTGAATCTGGATTCATGCTTTAATATTGCCTTCATCAACATGACTATGTATGCCATTATAGGTGTAACATATATTCATGTATATGTAGATATAAAGAGAAGGGAACTCTAGGAACTCTGGATTCAGGAGGAGCCTAACTTCAGGGGAACTGCTCTTTGTTGTAGGGTGGTGGCTTACATGAGGCCTGCCCTGACTTGGTGCAGTAGTCCTCAGATTCAGATTAAACATTTTTGGAAGGAATGCTTCGAAGAGCATGTTGTAGACTTCCTTATACATTACATCAACTGTGTCATAGGGTACCCTCAGTGGTTTAGAAATTTCTCAGCCATTTGGAGCCTGTGGGAGCCATCAAGAAACCCAGGGAAAGACTTCTGTTTCTTGTCAAGGTGGAATAACAGTTATTGCCTGTTTATTTACCATGCCATCTGAAACAACTATAAGAAAGAGCAGACAAAATACATGAAATAATGATTTTCAAGACTCTGGACATTAGGCAGTGAATAACAGTGATTCCTGACAGACAGGAAACAAATGAGGTGACTCCATGATTACCACAGCTCACTGCCTTGAGGGATTTTTTAGGTTGTGGTGCAGAAAGAAGGAAGCCAAGTAGAGCTTAGCAGACTCCCTGGGTTGAGGAGATAGAACTGGAAGTCTGGGGAGACCAAGGAATCTAGAGTTCTCGGGACAGAGTTCTGGAGAGGAGAGAGGTACACACAGAACTCTAAAGGTCTGTAGAGAATCTCTTTTGAGAATTCCAATTAGTAATTGGCACATACATATGAGGAAACTGTTAAAGACTGGGGAAATAACCATCAAAGAGAGTTAGGGAGAACAGTGACAGCACTCACACAGGTCTAATAATAGTGCCTGTTTCTGTCAGCCAGACCAGAACATCTCCTAATTCATGGAGTATTGGAGAGAGTACCCAAAATGGTCTTGCTTCAGCAGAGGGCAATAATTAGCTTCAGACTAAATGTTATTATACATTGGTCTTGTCTCACAAGCAAGATTTAAAATGATAAAACTATTTCCAAGGAACTTAACCATGTGCTGAAACAAAACTCAAGGATAATATTTTTTAAAATACGAAAATGTCCAGCAGCCAAAACGGCAACATTCACAATGACTAGATTCAAATAAATATTTCTGGGCATGTAGAAAACAAAGGAAACCTGACCCACATTAAGAAGAATAATCCATCCATCTAAAAACTGATGCAGATATTAGAATTAGAAGACAAGGAGGATATTAAAAGTTATTATAATTGCATTGCATCTGTGAATAGAGACTTGAAATATATTTTTAAAAATAGGCCCAAATTAAACATCTAGAGATGAAAACTATAATGTCTGAGATGAAAGATAAGCTAGATGGGGTCAATGGCACATTAGATATTAAACTAGATGGGGTCAATAGCAAATTAGATATTAAAGAAAAAAAAAGATTAATGACCCTGATGGCATAGAAATACAAACTCTCCAGAATGAATACACAGAGAAGAAATTTTAAATTAGACAGACATAAATTATATCTGTAATTACATTAAATGTAAATGGATTATATATGCAAAGTAAAAGGCAGAGATTTGCAGAATGGATTACAAAATAAATCAACTATATGCTGCCTACAAGAGCACACTTTAGATTCAGAGATACAAATCTGTTGAAAGTAAGAGGATGAGGAAAAAAGAACCCTGCAAACAGTAACCAAAAGAGCTAAAGCAGCTATACTGATATCAGACAAAACAGGTTTTAAGACACAATTTTTATTGAGACAAAGAGGGACATTTTATAATGATAAAAGGAAGATATTAGGAATATATAACAATATAGAGACATATAATAATTGTAAACATATATGCACATAATAACAGAGCCCCAAGACATATGAAGCAAAAACTGGCTGAGTTGAAGGGAAAAATAAACACTTCAATAATAATAGACTTCCATATCCCACTCTCAATCATGGATAGCATAACTGTATAGAAGATCAAAAAGGAAATAGAGGCTGGGCGCGGTGGCTCAAGCCTGTAATCCCAGCACTTTGGGATGCCGAGGTGGGTGGATCACGAGGTCAAGAGATCGAGACCATCCTGGTCAACATGGTGAAACCCCGTCTCTACTAAAAATACGAAAAATTAGCTGGGCATGGTGGCGCGTGCCTGTAATCCCAGCGACTCAGGAGGCTGGGGCAGGAGAATTGCCTGAACCCGGGAGGCGGAGGTTGCGGTGAGCCGAGATCGCGCCATTGCACTCCAGCCTGGGTAACAAGAGCAAAACTCCGTCTCAAAAAAAAAAAAAAAAAAAAAAAAA
>NW_022436955.1:322790-362997 GCF_009761245.1 Sapajus apella | reverse complement strand
AAAAAAAAAAAAAAAAAAAAAAAGGAAATAGAAAACTTGAACAATATATAAATCAAATAGCCCTAACAGACACCTATAGAACTCTTTGTCCGACAACAGTGGAATACAGATTCTTCTCAAGCTGACATGAAATACTCTCTAGGCTAGACTATTTCTATGGCACAAAATAAACCTCAGTAAATTTAAAAGGATTGAAATCAATAAAGTATATCTCTTATCACAATGATATTAAATTAAAAACTAATAACAGAAGGAAATTTGGGAAATTCATGAATATATAAAGAACAACAGACTCCTAAATAATCAATGGACTGGGTAAGAAATGACAGGAGAAATTAGAAAATACAATTCAGTAAGTGAAAATATAAATACAAGATGCCAAAAACAGTAGTATTCAGCTAAACCATTGGCCAGAGAGAAATTTATAGCCATAAATGCCTATATTAAATAAGAAAAAAAGAGTCAATATGCTAATCTTTCATCATAAAAGATTTAAAGGGAAGAGCAAACTAAGCTCAAAGCAAGCAGATGATAGAAATAATAAGATTAGAGAGGAAATAAGTGAAATACAGAATGGAAAAACTAGAAAATTAATGAAACGAAAATTAGTTCTCCAAAATGATCAACAAATAGATAAATGTTTAGCTTTCCTGAACAGGGAGGAAAAAAGAGAAAATTCAAATTCCTAAATCTGAAGTGAAAGAGGAAATATTGCTACTAACCTTAGCAAAATAAGATTAGAAGTGAATAATTGAATGCCAAAAATTAACTTAAATGAAATGAATACACAACTAAAACTGACTCAAGAAATAAAAGATCTGAACAGACTTATAACAAATAGCCCATGTGTGGTGGCTCACATCTGTAATCCCAGCACTTCGGGAGGCCAAGGGGGTTGATCACAAGGTCAGGAGTTCGAGACCAGCCTAATCAATGTGGTGAAACCCTGTCTCTACTAAAAATACAAAAATTAGTTGAGTGTGGTGGTGCACGCCTGTATTCCCAGCTACTTGGGAGGCTGAGGCAGGAGAATTGCTTGAATCCAGGAGGCAGAGCACCACTGCACTCCAGCCTGGGTGACAGAGCAAGACTCTGTCTAAAAAAATAATAAAATAAAATAAAGAGATTGAATTAGTAATGTAAAATTTTCCACAGAGAAAAGCTCAGACCCAAAAGGCTTCACTGGTGAATTCGTCCAAACATTTAGAGAATCAGTTCCAGATTTAATACTGTTAAAATGCCAATACTACTCAAAAGATCTACAGATTTAATGCAATCTCTTTCAAAATCCCAATGACAATTTTTACAGACACAGAAAAACTCATCCTAAAATTCGTATGGAATCTCAAGGAACCCTGGTTAGCCAAATCAATCTTGAAATAGGACAAAGCTGGAGAAGTCACACTGACTGATTTTAGAACTTATGCCAAAGCTATAGTAACCAAAACAGTGTGGTACTGATATCAAGACAGCCATATAGACCAATGGAAGAGAATGGGGAGCCCAAGAATAAGACCTGACATATATGGTCAATTTGAATGATTTTGACAAGGATGCCAATACTATTTAACTGGGAAAGAAAATTCTTTTCAGTAAATGGTGCTGGGAAAACTGGGTATTTACATGCAAAAGAATGAAGCTGGACCTTTATCTAACACGATACAAAAATTAACTCAAAACAAATCAAAAACCTAAATTTAAGATCTGAAGCTATAAAACTCTTACAAAAAAACAGGGCGAACCTCCATGATATTGGGTGTGGCTATGTTTTCTTGGATATGACACCAAAGTCTCAGGTAACAAAACAAAAAATAGACAAATAGGATCTTGTTACTTTTTTTAAAGGTTGTTCATCAAAAGACAATATCAACAGAGTAAAAAGGGAACCCATAAAACGGCAGAAAATATTTGCAAATCACACATCTCCTAGTATTAATATCCAGAATATGTAGGGAACTCCTAAACCTCACCAAGAAGCCAAATAACCTGATTAAAAATGGACAAAAGACTTGAATAGGCATTTCTTCAAAGAAGATATACAAATGGCCTATAAACACATGAAAAATGCTTAACATCACCACTCACTGGGGATATGCAAATAAGAACTTCAGTGAAATACCACCTCACATTCATAAAGGTGGCTACTATTAAAAGAAAAACAAAATAATAAGTGTTGCTGAGGTTGTGAAATAATTGGAACCTATGTACTCTTGATGTGAGTGTAAAATGGTACAGCTGCTGTGGAAAACAGTAGGGCAGTTTTGTAAAAATTTAAAAATAGCATTAACATATATCCAGCAATTCAATTTCTCAACATAGACCCAAAAGAATGGAAAGGGTCTTGAAGAGATGTTTATACACCCATGATCATAGTAGCATTTTCACAATAGCTAAAACATGGAAGCAACTCAAGTATCCATTCATGGATGAATGGATAAGAACAATGTGGTATATACATTGAATAGAATATTATTTAGGCTTAAACAGGAATGAAATTCTTACATATGCTACAATATGGATGAACCTTGAGGACATTATGGTAAATTAAATAAGCTAGTCACAAAAGACAAATTCTCTGATTCCACTATATGAGGTACATAGAGTAGTTAAAATCATAGAGACAGAGGGGAGAATGTTGGTTTCCAGGAGCCAGGGAGAGAGGGGAATGGGTAGTTATTGTTTAATGGGCATAGAGTTTCAGTTTTACAAAGTGAAAAGAGATGATCTGATGGTGATGATGATTACTTAACATTATGAATGCATTTAATACACTTAACTATACACTTAAAAATTGTTAAGATGAAAAATTTTATGTTATGTGTATTTTACCACAATAAAAAATTGAGAAAATCAATTTTAATCTTTCTCAAACTCTCAAAGCATAGAATAGGAAGAAACACTTCCTGACTTAATCTATGTCACCAGAAAACCAAAATCAGACAATGACATCATAGGAAAACTCAAACCAATATTCCTTATGAATATAAATGCAGAGTTTTTCAACAAAATATTAGAAAACCAAATCTAGCCATGTATGAAAGGGATACACAATGATCAAGTGGGATTTGGTCAAATGATGCAGAAAAAGCATGTTACAAAATCCAACAATTCTTTTTCTGCATCGCTTGAAATGATCATGTGGTTTTTGTTCTTTTTTCTATTAAGGTAACATATTACATTGATTTTCAGATATTAAGTCAACTTTGTATTTTTGGGGTAAATCCCAATTGATCATAATATGTCCTTTTTATATAAGACAGCTGGTGTACAACATGATGACTATAGTTGGTACCACTGTATTTGTATACTTAAAAATGGCCAAGATAGTAGGTTTTGTGTGTGCTCATCACACAAAAAATGGGAAGTATGTGAGGTAATGCATGTTAATTAGCTTGATTCCACCATTCCATGAAGTATATGTGTTTTAAAACATCATATCATACACCATAAATGAATATAATTTTCATTGATTTAAAAAAGTAATTAGAAAACAATACATTCAAAACTATAAAATTTGGCCAGATACAGTGGCTCACGCCTTAATCCCAGCACTTTTGGAGGCTGAGGTGAGAGGATTGCTTGAGCCTAAGAGTTTGAGATGAGCCTGGGCAACATATTGAGACCCTGTCTCTGCAAAAATAAAAAAATTAGCCAGGCATGGTGCCGCATGCCTGTAGTCCCAGCTACTGGGGAGGCTGAGGTAGGAGGATTGCATGATCCCCGGAGGTCACGGCTACAGTGAGTCATGATCATGTCACTGCACTCCAGCCTGGGTAACAGAGAAGACCCTGTCTCAAAAACAAAAAAACTACAAAATATTGTTGACATAAATTAAAGAGGATCCAAATAATTGGAAAGACATCTCAGGTTTGTGGGTTAGAATAGTTAACTAGTAATGTTAAGAAATCAGTACTCCCAAAATTGATCTATAGATTCAGTGCAGTTTCTATCAAATCTCAGCTGACTTTAAAAAAAATTATCAGGCTGATCCTAAAATTCATGTGAAAATACAAGGGACTCAGAATAGACAATACTAAAAAAGAAGAACAAAGTTGAGGACTCACACTTCGTGATTTTAAAATGTACTCTGAAGCTAAAGTAATGAAGCCAGTGTAATACTGGCACAAGGAAAGATATTTAGAGGCATACACACATCAATGGAATGGAATTAAGAGTCCAGAAAGAAATCCTTACTTTTATGGTCAATTGATTTTTGACAAGGGTATCAAGACAATTAAATAGAGAAAAAAAGTCTAGATTCCTACATTTTAAGGAATCAATTAGACCTCTACCTCACACCAAATGCTGAAATTATTATATCTCAAAACTGGTCATAAACCTAAATTTAAGAGCTAAAACTAAAATAAAAAAAATCTTTTATAAGAAACCATAAGAATAAATCTTCCTGTTACTGGGACAATTGGTTTCTTAGATACAACATAGTAAGTGCAAGCAACAAAACAAAAGTAGGTAAGTTGGACTTCATCAAAGTTAAAATCTTCATGCTTTAAAGGACAACATCAAGAAAGTAAAAAGACAGTCCACAGATGGGAGGAAATATTTTAAAATTATATACATGTTAAGGGACTTGTATCCAGAATATATAAAGAATTCTTACAACTCAATAATAAGAAGACAAATAGTCCAATTCAAAAATGAGCAAAGGGCCTGAATAGACATTTACCCAAAGAAGATATACAAATAGCCAGTAAGGACATATAAAGATGCTCAACATTCTCAGTAGGGAAATGCAAACCAAGACCACAGTGAAATACCAATTTACATTTACATTGGAATGGCTATAATAAAAAGGACAGACAATTATAAGTTCTATTGAGGATGTGGAGAAACTGGAACCCTCATCAATTGCTGATGGGAATGTAAAATGATACTGCCACTTTGGAAAAGTTTGATAGTTTCTCAAAACAGTTTAATAGTTCCTCAAAAAATTAAATATGCCTTACAGTACAACAATTCCATTTCTAATTGTATACCCAATAAAAATGAAAACATATGTCCATGCAAAAACTTAATCCTCTTAGTAGCATTATTTATAAGCCAAAAAGTAGAAACAACCCAAATGTCCATCAGTTGATGAACTGATGAACAAAATGTACATCCATACAATGAAATATTATCCAAAAGAAATGAAGTACTGACACATACTACAACATGCATAAACCTTGAAAACATTATGCTAAGTGAAAGAAGCCAGGCACAAAAGACCAGGTATTATATAATTCCATTTATATAAAATGTCCAAAATAGACAAATCTATAAAAACATAGTAGATTGATGGTTGCCTTAGCGTGGGAAAGGGGGAGGATGAGGGAGTTTCTGTAGTGGGTGTGGTAGGCAGAAGAGTAGTCCCCAGTGATGTCCACATTTTAATTCTAGAACCTGTGACTGTGTTGCCTTACATGACAAAAAGAACTTTACAGACGTGATCAAGTGTACAGGCCTGAGATGAAAAGATTATCTTGAATTATCCACTTGAATATTTAATCACATGAATCCTTTAAACTAGAGAACCTCTCCCACGTTTGGTAAGAGAGAGAAATGTTAATAATCAGATATAGTATTGCTGGCTTTGTAGATGGAGGAACGGGGTCATCAGCCCAGGAATGTGGGTGCCCTCTAGAAACTATGAAAGGCAAGGAAACAGGTCTTTCCCTACAGCTTCCAGAAAGGAATGCAGCTTTGCAGACACTTTGATATTTGCCCAGTGGGACCATTTCAGACTTCTGACTCTAGAAGTCAAAAATATACATTTGTATTGCTTTAGCCACTAAGTTTACAGTAATTTGTTGTGGCATCCATAGAAAACTAATGAAATGAATATGAGATTTCTCAGAGTGATAAAAACATTCTAAAGTTATGTGGTAGTGATGGTTGCATAATTTTCTGAATTATGCTAAAAACCATTAATATGTACATAAAGTATACATATTAAATGAATTACATGGTATGTGAATTACATCTTGATAAAGCTGCTTAAAAATAAAGAGCAGTGAGGGACAACTTTAAGCCAGCTAATTAATATATGTGTAATTAAAGTTCCCAAAGGGAAAGGAGGAAAAAAATAAGAGTTAATAAAGAAATAATAATAAAAAGTTTGAATTTTGATGAAAAGTACAAATCCACAAATCCAAAGATTATGGTGGTATTAGTCTGTTCTCATGCTACTAATGAAGATGTACCTGAGACTGGTCAGTTTATAAAGGAAAGAGGTTTAGTTGACTCACAGTTCCACATGGCTGGGGAGGCCTCACAATCATGGCAGAAGGCAAATGAGGAGCAAAGTCACAACTTACATGGCAGTAGGCAAGAGAGAACTTGTGCAGGGGAACTTGTGCCCTTTATAAAACTATCAGCTCTCATGAAGCTTATTCAGTATCATGAGAACAGCATGGGAAAGACCCCCATGATTCAATTACTTCTCACTGTAATTGACATGTGGGGATTATTACAATTCAAGGTGAGATTTGGGTGGGGACCCAGAGCCAAACCATATCAATGGTGAACCCCAATCACAAGAAATTTGAAGAAAACTACACTAAGTCTTGTTATAATAAAACTACTCAAAACCAGTGATAAAGAGTAAATCTTAAAAGCAACCATGGCGTGAAGATGCATTATGTGCAGAGAAAAAAGATAAGGATTAAGACCAATTTCTCTTTGGAAATGCTACAGATGATAAGACTGGATCAATATCTGAAAAATACCAAAAGAAAAATACTATCAAACTAGAATTCTATACCTAACGAAAATTATTTCTCAAAAATCTAGATGAAATAATCACTTTTCGCACATAGAAGACTGAATTATTTATCAGCAGTAGGCCTGCCCTACTACAAATTCTAAAGAAAGATTTTCAGGTAGAAGTAAAATAGCACCAGTGGAAATAGGTACCTACAGAAAGAAATAAAGAACACAGAAATGACAACTACATGGGGAAATATATGTTTCTTTCTTGTTATTTAAACCTTGTTAAAAGACAGCAAATAATATTAGATTGGTGCAAAAGCAATTTTGGTTTTTAGGTTTTGCCATTACTTTTAATAGCAAAAGCTGCAATTACTTTTGTATCAACTAAATAATGTGCTGTGGAGTGCATATTATAAGTAAAATATATGACCAAATGGAGATTATCATAAGTAAATATATGACAAAAAAAAGAGTAGGAGGGGAAAAATGGAAGTATACAATTTAGGGATCTTCTATGTAAACTAGTATCACTTGAAGTTACACTGTGATAGGTTATATATGTATACTAAACCCTAAAGCAAGTACTAAAATAGCAAAACAAAAGTTATAGATAATAAACAAAGGAGATAAAATGGAATAATAAAAAGTAATCCAAAAGTATGCTGAAAAAGAGGAGGAGAGATAAAAGAATAGCACAAATAGAAAATAAATAGTACAATGTTAGACTTACTTAACCATATCAATGGTTAACCTCAAATGTACATGGGATAAACACTCCAATTAAAAGGCAGATATTATCAGATTGAATAAGGAACACAACCAAAAATATATGCTGTCTATAAGAAATACAGTGGAAATATAAATACATAAATAAATTTAAAAGTAGAAGCATGAAAAAAGATATACCATGCTAACACTTATCAAAAGAAAGTTGGAGTGGCTAACATAAGAGAAAGTAAATTTCAGAGCAAAGACTATCACCAAGGATGAAGAAAGTCACTTCATAATGATGAAAGGAGAAATTCATCAAGAAGAAATCAAAATGTTTATGCATCTAATTACATAGCCTCAAAATATATAAAACAAAAACTGACAAATTATAAAAGAAATCCACAGTTGTAGTTGGAATGATTAACACTGCTTTCCCAGTGATTCATAAAACAAATAAATGGCAATTAGTAAAAATATAAATGACTTGAAAACCACTGTCAACTAGACTTCCCTAAATGACATTTATAGAAACACCGTACGAGGTACAGAATATATGCTCTTTTCAAGGATATATTCTAGGACATAAAACACATTTTCATACGTTTAAAAAGATGAAAACCATACAAAGTATGTTCTCTAACCACAATGGTATTAAATGAGAAATAAGTAACAGAAAAATGTATGGAAAATCCCCAAATTGTAAAAAACTAAATAGCTTACTTCTAAGTCACCATAATCAAAGAATAAATCAAAAGAGAATGTAGAAAATACTTTGAACTAAATGAAAGTGACAATATACTATACTAAAATTTGTGGGATGCTGCTAAAGCAGCACTTACAGGGAAATTTATAGCATTAAAGAAAGGTCTCAAATCAGTAACCTTACTTTGCATTTTAAGAAACCGCAAGAAGCTAGGTGCAGTTGAGCATACCTGTAATATCAGCTACTCAGGAGGCTCAGGCAGGAGGATCACTTGAGCCCAGGAGTTTGAGGCTGCAGTGTGATCATGCCTGTGAATAGCCACTGCACTCCTGCCTGGGCAATACAGTGAGAACCTGTCTCTTGAAAAAAGGAAAAAAGAAGGAAGAAGAAGAAAGAAGGAGAAGGGAAGAAAAGAAACTGATGGAGTAAGTTAAAATATGAAATAGGGAGGAAATAATAACATACCAGAATGTTTCTGAGCAGATATCAGTGAAATATAAAACAAAACAGTGGAGAGAAGTCAATGGAACAAAAAACTGGGTTTTAAGAAGGTAAGCATAACTGCTAAATCTCTAGCCAGAATGATAAGGAAAAAAGATATAGTACACAAATTACCAATATCAATAATGAGAGAAGTTACACCACTACAGATTATGCTGATATTAATAAGGATAATGAGGGAATATTTTGAATAACTATGTGCCCATAAATTCAACAACTTAGATTAAATGGACAAATTCATTCTAAAAGACTCAAACTAACAAAGCTTACTCAAGAAGAAATAGATAGCCTGAATAATCCTATATTTATTAAAGCAATTGAATTTATAGTTAAAAATCTTTCCATGAAGAGAATGGCAGGCCCAGATGGCTTCACTGAGAATTCTACCAAACTTTTAAGGAAGAAATAATAACATTTCTCTTCTAGAAAATTGAAGAGAAGGAAATACTTCTGACTTTATTCTATGAGGCCAACATTACCCTAATACCAGAATCAAACAAAGGCATTACAATAAAAGAAAATTACAGGCTAATATTCCTCATGAATATAGATGCAAAAATTCTAAGAAAAAGAACTCATAGTCCTTTACTAAAAGCAAAACCCCAATGCTTCTCTTAATTCAGTTGAGGTTTTTGGTAGAAAGCCACACACATTTATATTTCAACTAAAGTATATACTATAGACATGCATTTTGGTGTTTGATGTTTTCCTAAGAAACTGATTCAGTGTAAGGAAGCACTAGAACATAAAAAAGCCACAAACAGAAATGGCTTTGCCCCCAGGGAGTTTTTATAGCTGCCTTCACTATGTGTAGATAGGAATCTGGTCATTTCTGCTTATATATCATTTAATTTATTTGACAGTATGAAAAGGATTTAACTTGAAGGTAAGCTCAATTCTTTGTTTCTTTTGGCAATCACTTTTATGTTTTTTAATATCAGAAGTTATTACCTCACTTCCAGAATTTTAAATTCCTTCTATGACTATTCTAGAATGTTTTAAATTTATGATATTTAAACAATATTTCACTTACCTTTATCTTATTTCTCTTGAACTCTGTTAAGTTTTATATAAAATGAAGGTAAAATAAATATGCCATATCTACATTTTTAAATTAATGCGATTTATGTTTTATATTTTGCTGGGAACCCAATATATTGAAGAAACTTATTCAATGCTCTGTGTATTTTTCATGATAACCTTAATAGATGATAATCTTTACTCATAGTATTATGAAGCAAATATATGTTATTCATATATTATTTTACTATAAATATCTTGGTTAACTTTTGAATTTATGCCAGTCTACCATAAATCTCCAATTAACTGTGTTAAGGATACACACAGTAACAATCTTGATCCAAAAAGGGATAAGTGATTTTATTTTGTTAGGTTTTGGTCTTCTTGTTTCTTTTAACTCTTCTTCCTAACCATATTATGTACTTTTAAAAAATATTCAAGCAATATTACTAAGTTCCTGCTGATATTGCTTTTTTTTTTTAATATCACTACTTTTAATTTTGAAACTCATATAAATTGTACACTAAATTAACACAAAATCACTTGGACTGTATGAAAAATATATTGCAATTTAGTGTTGCAAATGTAGAATTATGAATACTATCGGTTCAGTAATTATTTAAATAAGATTATGCCATGATTAAACTATGTGTCACTTAAGAGTGAAGCAAAAAGCTGTTTGGTGAGATAGAGAAAATTTTATTGTAGTAATTCAGAGTACCTTGATTAGGCATGGAGATAATAAACAAATTAAGGATATAATTGGAGGAAGTGCTACCCTTACATAATGGCTCTGCAAAGATTATATTCAAATAATTACCCTTCATTTGTATATGACCCTAAAACTGTTTTAGAAAATCACTACTATAACAACAACAAAAATCATTCTATTTACAAACAATAATAAGAATTATTGTTACTCCTAGTACCACCATTTGTTGAACACTTATTTTGGGCCATTCATTGGATCCATCAGGCAATGTATATACTTTATTTCCTTTAATCCTTACCTCAGTACTGTGATTTAAGACATACTATCCTTATTATACAAATGTGGGGCAGTTGCTCTGTTTTCTTTTGTGGAATCACCTCTCCTCTATTGTTTATAAATATGGCTCAGGTAGGGTTACCTTCAATCCCAGATTGCAGAGGGATCAACGAAGCTGAGGCGTGGACAACTTAAAAACCTCATCCCACTGGCCACAATGTTTGCTTTAATGGGCACATGACCCAGGGCTCAGTTTGGGTCATGTGCCCATTAAAGCAAACATTGTGCTTTCCCAAGTCTGTTTCTGGAACTGTTGTTATTTCCAGTAACAAATGGCCTATCCCAGACAAGATTGCAGCAATACACATGGAACAGGATGTGAGATTCAATTGCTAGTATAGTTGTACTAATAGCACTTATACTCTCTGTGTCTCTAAAATTGTGGCAGAAGGCTGAAAACTGAGCCCTGCCCCTGTAATTCATGTGGGCTGCATAAAGTAAACTATTACAGTGCTACCTACTTCAGCCTCATGTTAAGCCCAGATATCAGTGAAATAATGCTGTTTATATTTGGGGTATATTTTATTTCCGATACACATTAAAATAAACACATAACTATTAAGAAAGCTTTATCTGTGTACTACCTAAAATAATTTCATGCCTTTCTTTGTTCCACATGCCATATTTAGATAAATACTGGACTAGAGAAGATTTCACATTTTCCTGTGTTGTTCAGAATGCTCCTTTTGTTTGTGTGTTTGTGTTTAAAGTCATATATTTCCATTTATAGCATAATACCTATCTTCAAAAAAAAAGCCACTATGAGCTATAGGGGGGAAAAGCATACCTAGAGGAAGGAAGAAACTTTTGGATTGTATTTTTAGCTCATATTTTGAGCCAACATAGATAAGAAGTGGTGATGAAGTGTTCCCTTTTTGCACATTTGATGACATTTTTCTCTTGTAATCTATATCATTTCTCTACTCACCAGTAGCTTGGGCAAAAGGAGCCTGCATCCTAAAGTCTCTAAGTTAGAATGTCTTTCTCTGACGCTTCCTGTTCAAATAGAACCTTTAATTTTTGTCTCCTTTTGTTAATTCTTACATACTGAACTCATGAAGTCAGGCCCATGTCTGTTTTATTTACTGCCAGATTTCCAGCAACATGCCAGTGAGCAGCACAGGGTAGGGGCTCAGTGAATATTTGCTAAATGAAAAAAGCATTCATACAAGGGTTTGTCAGGTGGGCAGGTCAAATATTATAATGGCTGACTGAGGCAAGTATTAGTTATGAGATGTCTTTAATGTCATATTATCAGTGACAGAATTGGGAATCATAAGCACTTTTCCCTTTCACAGTGTTGATCCTTGAAATATGTTTATTGCATAAATAAGTTAATGAAGGAACAATATGTATTGCTCTCTTAAAGACATTCATATTTTATTGGATGCCAAAGGAATATTTTAAAGAGAGACAAACTCCCTTTTTGGCTTAAGGTTGCTGGCAGCTAACTAAATGGGGGTGGAGGAGGGGACAAGAAGATGGAATGGGCAGATTTAAAATGAAATGTGTTAAATATCGTAGAAGTAACTAAACGTATTATCTATTAATAGTAATTTAATGATAGAATGACGGTGAATGCCTTAAACTGGCTCCAAAATCAGTTTTTATCTTTGTTATAAAAATGTGATTAATAAGAAACTCATCTCATCCTGGAAAATGCTTCTTGTAAGATCTATATTTTGGTACGCAATGCACCAAAACATTTCTTTCTATTTACCTTGAAAAAAATCCCCTTCAGAGATAGCATGTAGAGAGCAGCCATCTGTTCAGGATGACACTTTTGAATTGCTGAATACAGAGTGAACTCTCTTCACTTTGTATATGTTAATTTAAAAAATAAGGACTGTTTTCCTCTTTTATCAAGTTCATTTATCAACTATGTCATTTATATTCTAGTATACATTAATAACAATTAATTGGCAATTGAATAAGCCACGCATGGTGGCTCAAGCCTATAATCCTAGCACTTTGGGAGGCTGAGGTGGGTAGATCACGAGGTCAGGGGTTCAAGACCAGCCTGACCAACATGGTGAAACTCTGTCTCTATGTAAAAATACAAAAATTAGCCGGTCATGGTGGTGCACACCTGTAATCCCAGCTACTTGGGAGGCTGAGGCAGGAGAATCGCTTGAACCTAGGAGGTGGAGGTTACAGTGTGCCAAGAGCACGCCATTGCACTCCAGCCTGGGCAACAGAGCAAGACTCTGTCTCAGAAAAATGAATAAATAAATAAATAAATAAATAGGATATTGAATAACAAACTGGGAACCCTGGAGTCTCTGAATTCAGTTGCTGTTTATTAGTCTGCTCTCAGACTTTGGAAAAGTAATTAAATGTGTCTTACCTTTCCCCAAAATAGCTTTGAATGTTCATGAAATTAGGGGCAACTCAGATGCTGTTTAGCTAGTTAGGATCCTAGTAGTGCTGGGCTAAGGTACAGTAGAAGGTAAAAGAAAAGTATGTATGGCAGTGATCTTAACTCCATACCCACTACTCCATTTGACCCCTAAGGCTCTGATACTACACAAGTGGAGGTAGGCCGGTAAATCCAACTTACGCAACTGTCCAATTACTATGTTAGAAGGTATCATTATTAAGACATTAAAGTGGAAGTACCAGCGCTTCCTTCTTGAGATCCTATTGGATAGAGAACCTTCTGGATTCTATTTTGTAGTGTCGTTTTTGTAACTTTGGACACATTTTTGTTTTAACCTTTCCCAACTCATCTAAAACATGTCTGATAGAGTTTCATTTTGGGTTTAGAAAGACTGGCATTTTTGATTAAGTGGTGGGATGGATGGAAATGCTATTCCTAAAGAAGCTTGGTGATAGTAAAATAATTTCATTGTTCTTTTCAACTTTCTTTTCAGGAAGGTCAGGGAGCATTTTAAACAACTGATAGGTAAACAGTTGTTTATTTATTCATTAAAAATTTATTGAGTACCATGCAGCAGACCATGATCAGAACCTTCTTCTGATCCCTGGTGCTATGCTATCACATGATAATTCTGAGAACTCAACAAAGACTTTATCTCCATTATGGAATGTGAGTGTGCAATGGCCATTTGCAAAGATTTTATCTTGCTATGTTGTCAGTAGTAGAATTTTCTGTCTCTCAGTATATGATTAGTACTTAACCATATCCTGCCTTATTACTTATTAACTGTTTCACATGCATTTGCTATTAGAGAGTAAGGTCCTTGAAGAAGGAAATCATGGCTTATTTCTCCTGCATTTCTCTCCTCAGCAAAAAACAGGAGTGAGGGAATCTTTACCTGGGAGTCCGTGGATGAAGGGGTTCACAGAACTTGTGAGCTTTCTGAAATTGTGAGAAAAATTATTTTTCATGTGCAGTTTTCTATGAAGAGGGTCCATTATTTTTATTAGATTCTCAAAGACGTCAGTGGCTCAATGGTTAGCTATTATAGATTAATCACTCTAGTAGGCTTATAATAAATATTTGAATGGTAGAAACTATAGGAAGATAGTTATTACCTTGATGTATGAGACAGCATTGCTATGATTGGAAGGCATGCTTTTGGATGGCTATCAGTTTCCTAACACTGAAGATATTAAGTAAATAGCTGGATAGCCCGTCAGTTATAACATTGTTGGGATTTTGATGTACTCTTTCTGTTCTGTGATTCTATGATAATATCAATCTACACTACAGAATACTTCTAATTCTTCGCCACCCCCATATCCATTTTTGTGTGACTCACTCTTTGAACTATTTATAAATCTAAAGAATCTTTTTGACTAATATCCAGAGGCCCATAAGTCAGGTTTTGAGAACCATGGCCCTAAGGATATGTATGAAATACTGAATAGCAGGTAAGAGAACTTAGTATGAACTCAAGAAAATAAAGAGAAGGTAGAACGATTTTTGAGGTGAGGTTAAAAAAAATCAGAAGATAATAGTTGACAAGCAGGTTGACACAATTGCCAACAGATTAAACAGAATAGGATTTAATTGAGTACTAAATTGAGCTAGTTACCGTTAAATTTAGGCCTCTAAGCAATTTTAGTTTGCACTGCAATTTTGCTACTTTCATTCAAAGAAATTAGGACAATGCGACTCCAGAGATGAGTTTCAGAAGTGCAAAGTGGTGAAACCACATTTGTTTTCAGGTACATTGACTTTCAGGTATGTACATATACAAATTTGTGCATGAACATATACATGTATACAACATGTTCATGCCTTGATACTCATGAATATATGGATCCATCCACATGAATATATTTATACATATACCAGCTCTAAGGAGGTTTAAACCTTATATTTAAAAGAAATTTTTCACTTGTAGGGAAATAGAGTATTTCAAAGTAGTTGAATATCTAATAGGTAAAAAGGATATTTTAGGTAATAAACCAATGCTACTTTCAGGTTTAATGTGAAAAAGCCTCACAAGATATATAAGGAACAGAGTACAGGTAGAACCCAAACTGACGGTGCCATACCAAGAGATAATCTAGGTAAGAGAAATCCAAAAGATATTTATTGTAATCTAAAGGAAATTGGCTATGTTATATGCTCCAGTTTTCCTTGGAAAAGTGTAGTTGTTAAGTCATCATCACCAACAGCTCTAGTTTGTTGAGTTAGGCCTGGGGTCCTTTAATTAAATGCTTCCTCAAAATGTTTTTTGGTGATCTTCTGAGCTGGCTGTTTTATTTACTCTTTAGCATTCTGCAAAGTCTCACTTAGCATCCTTTAGCTTGTGCATTTTTGATGAATGTGGCATTGCTATTTTTACATGGGTTTTGCAAACTCCTTTGAGGAATGCAGGAGTACATGGAGAGAAGGAGATGGTGGTGAGCTTCTTTTTTTATTTAATTCATCCATTCCCCAATCTCACAGAGACCAGTATAAAGCTGTACCTATAAAAGCTAACTGATTTGCCAAGTGTTTTTGCTCTGAAGGGACATCACCTATTTTTAGCAACAAAGAAGTGTTAGGAAGGGGAGGGAGGCATACCTCAGAAGGACAGATCTGAAATGAAGCCCAGAATACTGATGAGAGTAGAGTGTATAACAAAAGAGTGTCTAGTGAAAGGTTGCTGAAGGGGAGAATCCAGATCTAAGGTTCTGGATGGTTGCAGGAAAGCTTCTACTAAAAGGTCTGTTAATAGAAAATTTAGGGAATGTTATTAAACATTTTTAAGACAATCTAATAATGGAAAGCAAAATAAGGCAAACTGAGCTGGTTGCTTAATTTGCTCAGTAATCTGCTATTTACTTTTAGATTGGGGTAAACTATTAACATATTTATTGAGCAACTATACTTGTAGAAAGCGTTGTGCTAGGAAAAGTGTGTAAAGGGTGGGAGGATAGTATTAAAAATACAAATTGAGGTCCATGTTGTTAAAAAATATACAGGACCCTGTGTGTTAGAACTGTATTGAGTGATTTCTGCATATTATTCTATTTAATCTTTACAACAATTAGAAAGTAAAATTATCCCTATTTTACAGATGAACAGCCTAAGAGAGAGGTTCTTTTCCATTTTTCTTTCCTTCCTTTCTTCCTCTTTTCTCTTCTCTTTCTTTCAACAAAGTTAGACTCAAATATTAATAGAACATGGTGCTTTCTTCCAAGGTTTCACTTTTTCTAAAGGTAGCAGAATTATAGCTACATAATAAGTGCTATCATAGAGGTATGAACCCAGTGAATATGGAGGATCAGGGAAAGAAGTATTCAATTCTGCTTGAATTAAGGAAGCAGAATTTGAGGAAGCATTTAATTAATAGCAGAGAAGGCTTCCCGAAAGAGGTAATATTTGAGCTGAGCCTTAAAGAATAAGAAAGAGTTTGCCTAGTAGACAAGAAGGATAAGGCAACAACAGTAGTGTGGCAGACACCTCTGAGTGCCCCCCAGTACCAATTACCTTCCTTTTGGCAGAGTTGAGATTTTGCTCAAATGTTCTCTCCTCTGCTTGACCCAAGGGAGAGTGACTCTATCCTTACCTTTAGGAATAAGCATTGATTGGTCCAAAATAATTATGGCAGGCCCATTCCTCTTGTTTGATTATGTTATGGGTGTGGGTATATGAACCAGTTCTGGCCAATGATATATAAGAAAAAGTCTGTTGCGAGGGCTTGGGAAATGTCTCTTGACCTTAAGAGGGAAACATTGGAAGAGGTAGTTTTTTTATTTTTTATTTTATTTTTCTATTTCTAGGCATTGCTATGCTTGGAAAGGAGGCTTAGACCTACCATAGGCATGTTGTGACTATGAAGGGAGCCAACCTGAGGGCAAATCACATTTTTTGAGGATGACAAAGCAAACAAACAAAGACCCTGGGTCTTTGATGGCATTGTTGAGTTGCTGGACAACCTCCCTACTTTTCACATTCTTATGACATGATGTTATAATCATCCTTGTTGTATTAGCCAGGGTGAACTGGAGTCTTCTATAATGGTCTCCTCACTGATAACAGAGGATGTGTAGAGGCATAGGGCACAGAATGGTCACAGGGCACTTAGAAAATCGCCAATAGTTAATCATGACTGGAATGCAGGATATTGTGGAGTAGGGTGTGAGGTGATGGCTAGAGATAAAATGAAACGATGGGCAAGGCTTAGATCATGAGAGCCTTATATGTTATGGGTAGACATTTGGATTTTATAAATAATAGGGAGTCATTGAAAAGTCTTAAGCATGGGAATGGTATAATTAGATTTGCAATTTAGAAGTGTTTAAAACTTAAGCCAAATTAAATTTAAAGGAGTTTAATTGAGTAATGAATGATTCATGAATCAGCCGGCCCCCAGAATCACAGCAGATTCAAAGACACTGCAGAGGTGCCTTGAGGTCAGAACAAATTTATGGACAAAAAAGGTAAAGGGACATACAAAAATCGGAAGTGAGATACAGAAACAGCTGGATTGGTTACAGCTTGGCATCTGCCTTATTTGAACATAGTTTGAACACTCAGCAGTGTATGACTGGTTGACGTATAGCTGCTGGGACTGTCCAAGACTCAGCGATTGTTAGAGGCACATACTCCTAAGTTAGGTTTTCAATCTTGTCTACTTATTAAGTTAGGTTGCAGTTCATCCACAAGGACTCAAATATAGAAGTACAGAGTCCTTCTCACGCCATATTTAGTTTGATTTAACAGAAACATCCTCTGAGTACAGTGTGAAGGACTAAAGAAGGTAAGACACTGATGCCATTCAGCTCAGGAGCAAATGAATTCACATACAGGCTGGTCTCTTCCCGTTATTATTCCATGTTAGCTTGGAAAGACAGTGGTTATGATGATATGTGCTAAGTGGAAAATTAGAGGAGCATCTAGAATTTCATGAAAGAAGAGTGCATGGGGGATCATGGAGGATTTCAACGAGCAGATTGGATTTGAGCTGAAAACTGAAAAAGACTTGGGAAACTTGCAGGAGTTGAATGGAGGAAAACAACAGAGGAGAATGGCAAGTTGAGCTGAAATGGAGGGTTTTACGGGAAGAGAATAAAACTAGAATGGCTACTTGCAACCAAAATGGCAGAGAAAAGAAATTACACTTTATCCTGGTTCTGCCAGTTAGCAATTATGGAACACTGGCTTGATAAACTTGTTTCCTGTTTGGTTGAATTGGGATTACAAGCATATACTTTATTAACATCACCAAGTGATATCATCTAGATATTATGTACCCCTTGATATTAGGTGATGAGAAAGACACTTTCCATGTGTTGTATTCTCTCCAAAAGCCCATAACCCAGTCTAATCATGAGAAAACCATCAGACAAATATAAAATGAGGAACATTCTACTATTTTGTACTACTTTGACCTGGACTCCTCAAAACTGTCGAGGTGAGGGAAAACAAGAAAAGAATGAGAAACTGTCCAGATCAGAGGAGACAAAGAAGACAGGACAACTAAAGTAATGTAGTATCCTGGACTAGATTATGGAACATACAAAAAGACAATAATAAAAAAGCTGGTGAAATTTGAGTAAAATTGAGAGTTTAATTAACAGTAAGTACTAATGTCGATTTCTTAATTTTGACGAACTAACCAAGGTAACATAAGATAATAACAATAGGGGCAATGAAACTCGGTGAAGGGTATATTATCACTACTGTGTTTGCAACTTTTGCATAAATGCAAAATTACTCCAGAATAAAAAGTTTATTGACAAACTATATATACATATATATATATATGCACTTTATTGAGTTGTTATGAGTGTTGAATGAGAGAGCACATATAAAGCAGCCAGTATAGTGCCTGACACATAATAGGACCTCAAATGTTAGTTCCTTTTACCTACTGTAGACTCTAAACAGTGGGCAGGTGGGAAGAGTATAAGAATTGAAAGACTACCTATTGAGTTCGCTATTCAGGTGATAGGCACACTAAAAGCTCAGACTTCATCATCACACAATATATGCATGGAAGTAACCTGTACTTGTACCCCCAAATATATTTTGTAAAACTAGTGATTTTCAAATTTAGGGTATATAAAAATCACATGGGGGTGTTATGTGAAAAATGCAAACAAATCTCAGGGCCTCAACCTCAGAGATTCTGATTTAGTGGCTCTGGAATAGAGTCCAGGAAGAGGAATTTGTAATAGGTGTCCTTCAGAGATTTGATGCAAGTGGTCTATGACCATGCTTGGAGAATTGCTGCTGTAGACTATGGGAATCCTAGAGTGAGAATAGTATATTACCCTGAGGAGGAAAATAATGGAGATAAAAATGCCTGCCCTACTTACCTCAAATTGGTTGAAGGTACAAAAGGGGAAAAATATAGAAGCAAGCACTTCACAAAGTGTAAGTTACAATTGAAATCATTACAGATTAATTTAGAATGAAAGAGAGGTCTGATTAGGTAGCCATTTAATATTAACAACAGTGTGGTTAAAATCTAAAATTTATCCCTGTCAGCCTCCTAAAAATGTTTAGCTGCTTTTCCTGCTTATATGCTCAGATGACCCATAGGACAAAGGCACAGTTCAACTCCTTCAATTCCAGATGAGCTAACTGAAGCTGAGAGAAGAGATGTGACTGGTTCAAGGTCACAGAGCTAGTTATTGAGAAAATGGGATTAATACCCACTCTTGCAAGCTTCAGTCTAACCATTTTTTTCTGCTACCAGATAGTCGATAGGTGCCATACTCAGAATCTCAGACCTTTCATATCGGCCCTGGAAAAAGAATGGATGCCTGACTTGTTGAGGAGGATGCCAGGAATTTGGTTTCCTGAGTCCTGCTGACAGTTTTGCTCTTGGTCCACTGTGTTCTAGAATAACTCAGTTTCACTTCAGCGAGGTAGAGTAAAAAGGGATCATCTGAACAGTAAAATGGCCCCTTTGAACACTCATGTGTCATACTCAGCTTCTACATCCTTAGCCATGTCAGCTCTGTGTCGTTGGCCTGGAAGTGCTCACCATGCTTTCACAACACTGACCAACAAATTAGGCACACCTCCTTGCTGTGGCTCAGCCTAAGGGAACTACCATAAAATACTGCTTGTAACTATGCTATTCTGAGGTGGTGTGTAACTCCAGGCTACTTAGGGAGGAATAGAGAGTAGGGTGTATCACTGTGTGTTTTCCTCCCTCTTTATGTAAATGAAGTCAGATTTATATTAAGGGCAACCTTGAAGAGAAAATTGTATCAGAGTAGTGGGGGCAGACACTGTTTGTTAGCTGTTCCAACCTCCCTCCCCTTACTCATCTTCCAGCTAACAAGCCATCATCTATCTTTTGGTTGATAAGACATAGCAATAATTTGGTTGGTGAGGCTGCTGGAAAACCTTTGGTTTTCTTAATAACAAAAGCTGTTGCAGCCATCTTGAGAGGATGAAGTGGAGACCTTGAGAGTCAAAGCTATATCCTAAAGAGGGTAGAGCTGTTGCTGGAGCTGGTATTGTGCCTACTTCTTTCTAACTCTACCCTCAGTGACATCACCTTGGTGGGAATATTTTCACCATGGAAATTGGCAAATGCTGCAGCAGTTCTCCCCTTGCTCCACTGCCCTTTATAGAGAGCTAGTTCTTAAACACATCAATATGCTATTGGCAGAGCAGAAATTTAATGGAAACATGGGGTCTTCATGATCTCCCTGAGAAACTGTACCATCCTTTCATTGTCCGTTGCCATGTAACTCTTTATCTTTTTGCTGGTTCCTGAAAGAAATATCAGGTCCTTGTGCACTGACTCCCAATTTCAGTGAAGTGGTCCAGCCAGCCTCCCTTCTGCCTTGGGGTATTATGTGTTGGCACCTGTTGGGTGTAACTGTGATCTCTAGTCATAAATATAATACAGTGACATCTTGCTATGACACACTGTGCTCTTCTCATCCTGATTAACAGTTGTAGTAGGGTTTTCTGTTGTTTGCAGCTGAATGCATTCCGAACTGCTACAGGTAGCTTAGTTGGGCACAGAAATGAGGAAGGGACAGATACACTGTACTTACTTTGCCTTGGTAATCTAATAGGTAGGGAGATTTTGACCTGAGCCTCGAGTATATTTTAAAGGCAGTGGTTCTCTTAAAGTGTGGTCCCCAGACAAGCAGCATCAGTATTGCCTGGGAACTTAGAAGTGTAGACTCTAAGGCCCCCACCCCAGACCTGTTGAATCAGAAATTCTGTGAATGTGGTCCAATAATCTGTGTTTTACCAAGCCTGCCAGATGATTCTCATGCGCAGTAAGGCTTGAGAACCATGGTCTTAAAACTTGCACTGTGTAGGTAATTCTTCCCTTTTCCCCTAAAATAGTGGCAGCCACCAGCCTCTCCCTTTGCCTCTCCACCAATAAGCACAAGTTATTGGTAATTATCTGAGTTTGGGAGAGCTCTGTAAGAAATACAGCCGTTTTTGAGTGATTGTGGATGTGGCTAACATGCAGTGTGTACAGAAATAGACTAATGAGAGGATGCTGTCCCATCACTGCATTGTGGCTTTTTGTGTGTGATATAGAAGTCCACGCTCAAAAGCAGAGAACTGTTACAGAATATAGCCTATGACCATCGACCAAGGATACGAACTAAAGTGAGCATGACTTTTTGCTAAACTCTAAACCAAATCACTAATGTTAATTAACAGTTTGCAATTTACACACTACAAGATGTTTTATAGCTGAACTCAATTTGTGCATTAACCTGCATTTCTGCATTTGTAGCTCTCTGTTCATTATAACTAGTTACTTCTGGATTAAAACTGTTTCTTCCAGTTTAACTTGGACTCTTTGGAGTACCTACAGGATGATCTGAGTTCCTAGGTGGGTTCTGATACTTCCTGGGGAAGAGTATCTGGTTATTACATTCTGACCCACAATTGCAGTGAAGCAGTCCAGCTGGCCTCCCTTCTGCCTTGGACATTGTGTGTTGGCACCTTCTAGGTGTAACTGGGATCCATAGTCATAAGTATCATGTAGTGACATCCTGCCATGACACACTGTCTTCTTCTCAGAGCTCTTTCCCTTGCCACTCTGGTGTATTGTGGCTTCCTGAGAAGTGGAGCACAAGCATGCCCACTCATGTTTTGTAATGCCTGTGAGTCTCTATCATTCCCTAGGGTTTTGATTCCAAGATGGCAGGGCAGAAAGTAGGCTCTTGTTGCATCTGCACTCTCTTTCTCTCTTGCGTTTTTTTTTTTTTTTCCCCAAGATACCCTCCTGGAGCTCAGAAAGGGCTTTTACTTTCACTCTGTTTTGGGAAATGCCCTTACTTCAGAACTCATATCCTTTCTACTTTACGACTTATGGTAAAGGCCCTTTACTCTGACTACTCCAAGCTTTGAACCTGTAAATTCATTTTTCCTACAACAAATCCTATGTTTTGCAAATGAAATATATTTTGGTTTTAACAATTACTTTCTCTGAAGTAATTTTTATTTCAGAGCCTATCATAAAGAGGTTAAAAACCAAGGAAGAAGGAAAGGGAGAGAGACGTTGGGCTGAAAATAGGAGGGTTCAGTTAAAATGTGCATTTTGAATGGTGACACCCCTCAGCTTCCTTCCTTATCCATTTGTCTTTTCTCAGGAAGCTAAAGAATGATGTGCTCCACCACAATGAGGGACTAAACAACAGAAAGGAGACATGGGATTCAGGAAGCAAAAGAGATGTGTAGGGAATTCTCAGGATGACGCTGAAGGAAAACCCCAGGATGACAGATTATATTAGGCCTAGAGAGCAACCAGTCCCAATCGGAAGTGGGGGATGAGGACTCTAGGGCAAAATAATCTTCTGATTGGTTTTACCATATGGAAAGTTGAATTGAATTGCTATTAATGGGTATGGTAGGGTCTAGAAGTCTCAGCAGATTTTAAGGAGGAACAATTATTGACTTAAAAAAAAGAAACCCAGTTGTACAAAAAGGACAGGTAATCATAGTTAACCACTTAACTCAGCAGTGAATGATATTTCAATTTCCAGTAAATACAAATTGAATATTGCTTTAATTAAAAAAAGAAAATATGAGATACATTTATGTTGGAAAAATGGGGAGAGTAAATGGATGTAAGTGAAAAATGGTATGGTAAGTCAATAGTTAAACACCCAGAATTGATGAATCAAGATACAGAAGTTTAAACGTATTATTTAGAAATATGAAGATAACCACGAAGAGAAACAGCTAAAATATTTTAAAACGTTTGCCTCTGGGGAGTTCAATGTAACCTCAATTTTTTGTGTGTTTTTTTAAATAACATTCTCCAACAAAAATAAAAACTAAAATTTACCTAATAATCAGTTTGTTTAGAAACAAATGTGTATGTATTTAAAGGCTTATACTAGCAAAAAATAAAAGCAAGCAAACCCAAAATACTTCATACTGTACTTGAACCTACTTAATATTTCACAAGGCTTCTCACATTTGCTTCCCATCTAATTTTGGAAGAAATATAGGGAGATGAGGTTTTTATGCAGTCAAACCTATGAGGTTATGCCATAGTCAATAACCTCAGTGAAGCTGACATATGATGTTTAGGGCTGAAAGGCAACTACTAACAGACATGGATTTTAAGTTTGCGATGATACTATCTTCTTTCTACTTTAAGTTTTGGGAAGCTCTGTTTATGCCTCAAATCTGTAATACTTCGTGGAAGTTTGCATTATGATTTTTGATATCTCAAGAGATTAGTGACATAAAGTACTTAACATATATAGTTCTAGTAGTTTTTGTTATTTATAAAGTAGCAACACATTAATTCATATTTATTTATATTTCATGGTAAACAATCTATCTTACAAAGAGATTTACCCAG
Source organism: Sapajus apella (assembly GCF_009761245.1). NCBI lineage: Eukaryota > Metazoa > Chordata > Mammalia > Primates > Cebidae > Sapajus > Sapajus apella. Next base: position 339,089 of record NW_022436955.1, on the reverse strand, counting down.
ACTCCTTACTTAAGGAACATTAGATCTCAGTATTTCATATATAGATAGTCCTGTAGATGTGTTACTCCTGTAGATTTCATTTGGGATTGATATATTTTGTCCTCCCCATGTTGATGACTGCCAGCAATTCCAGGGATTTCGTTGAATACAAATTGAACCAAAAAATATATTTTTACTGAAGTGTTTACAGTATTTGCCTTTGATTATAGACTGAATTTCTATCTGGCAATAGGCCTCTGGAAATGAAACAATGCAACATTACTGGATTTTTTATGAAACCATTTTATCTGCCAAATTTACCAAGTGAAAGTGAACTTAAAGAACAAACGTGTTTTTACCATTTAACTTATGCTTTTTCAAATATGAAGAAAAGTATAGAGAATATGACAAAAATTGATGAATCTATTATCCAAAATGCTACCATATTTGCCCTATAAAAATTTAAAGAATGCCCCAAGCCATTTTTCCCCTTCCTCCTGAGAAGTAAGTACTGTCTTGAAATTGTATGTGTGATCCCCTCAATGTTTTTGTGATTGTAGTTTTTGTGATTCTAGTTTAGGAAGGTCGACTTCATGCAGAAATGTTAAAATCAACCAAAGGCCTTAAAAAAAGTTTGGACATGCCTACAAAGCAATGATTACTTTATTATTATTTTAAGTTTTATTTATTTATTTTTTCTGTCTTATTTCCACTGGCTAAGACTATCAGCACATTGTCGAATAGTTGTGCTGATGGCAAACATTTTTCTCTTTTCCCTTTCTTGAAGGAAATGCTAATAAAGTTTCATTATTAATTATGATGATATTTTCTATAGGGTTTAAAATTATACTTTTGTCAGGTTTAGAAATTTCCTTTCATTCTTGATTTTCTGAGGGTTTAAAAGAATTATAAATGTGTATACATTTAATAATACATTTTGTATATGCAATAAGATAATGGGTTTTTCCTTTAGTCTATAAATGTGTTAAATTACATTAAAATATTTTCTAATATTAGATCAGCCTTGAATCCTTGGAATAAATTCTACTTGGTAATGATATGTATTTTTTTAAAGTATAAATTTTTGGCTTTAGTCTGCTAGTATCTTATTTAGCTCTTTGGCAAATATGTTCATAAATGGGCTGAGTTTTTTTTTGAGACAGGGTCTTACACCATTGCCCAGGCTGGAGTGCAGTGGCATGATCACAGCTCACTGCAGCCTCAAACTCCTGGGCTCAAGCAATCTGCCTGCTTCAGCTTCCTGAGAAGCTGGGATTACAGGTGCATGCCACCATGCCCTGCTAACTTTCATATTTTTTTGTAGAGTCAGGGTTTTGCCATGTTGTTCAGGCTTGTCTCAAACTCCTTGGCTCAAGCAATCCCCCTGCCTCAGCCTCCCAAAGAGCTGAGATTACAGGTGTGAGCCTCTGCACCTGGCCAAATTTCCTTTCTAATACTGTAGTTTTTCAGTTGTGGTGCCAAGTTATGCCCATCTTATTAAAATCAGTTGGTGAAGTTTTTGTGTTTTTGTACTCTCTGAAAAACTTTAAAATGATGATTGTTGAAGTTTGACATATTCTCTTATAAAACCATCCAGCAGAGTGTGATTTTTATTTATAGAGGGTGATACAGATTTTTAATGATCAATTCCAATTCTTTAATGGATATAGATCTGTTCAACCTTTCAACTTGCCATGAGCCTGTTTTGGTAAGTTGTATTTTTCTACAGAATGGTTCAATTTTTTGATTCCAGTTATTGGTATCAAGTTATTCAGCCTGTTCTCTTGTGATTTTAAAAAATACCCAATCTATTTGTGATTATGTCACCCTTTACTTTTAGATCTGTTTTATTTATGTTTTGTGTTTTTCTCCCATAATTAGTCCTGATTACAAAATAGTTAATTTCTTTTAAAAAGCAACTTTAAGATTTGTTTCTATTGTTTCTCATTTTATTAACTTCTGGCTCTGATATTTTTTTCATTTCATCAACTTTCTCCTAATATCTTGAGTTGCCTACATCATTAATTTTCAATTTTAGGATTAGTTCATTTAGGTACACGCATTTTTAAATATAGTGTTTTCTTCATGAATCAGTTCTAAATATTTTATGATTTTTATTGTGATTTCTTCTTTGACTCGTAAATTATTTAGAAATACATTAAAATTTTCCAAATGAAAAATTCTTAGATAACTCTTTGTTATTGATTTCTAAATTTATTATATTTTGAGTTGACATCTTGGTTTGTGTGATATTTTGTTTGGTAGTTTTTGAAATTTTTCTTTGTCCTAGTATGTGTTCCATTTTTGCTTGAAAAAAGAATATGAATTCTCAAAATGTTGGATGTAGTATTCTATGTAATTATTATCATTGCATCAAGTCTCTTAATTGGGTTATCAAATCATTTATAGTTTCACTTATTTCTGGTCTTTTGATCTATCTGTCATGAAGAATGGCATGTTAAAAAATCTAATATTGTAGCAGATCTTTCCCTTTATCTTTTTAATTCTGTTTTCCTTGCATATATTTTGGGGCTATGTTGCTAGGTTTATACAAGTTCAGAATTATTATGTCTTTCAGTAAATTACTCTTTTACCATTATGTATTCCTAATGATACTGTCCTGTTTTTTCTTTAGGTTTTTTTTTTTTGCTTGATATTAATGTAAATTTCCTTTGGTTAGCATTTTTCCTGATCCAAATTTTCCCATCATTTATTCTTAAACTTTCTGTGTCATTCTGGTTTAATTGTAGCTCTTAGAATTAGCATATAGCTGGATTTTATTTGGAAATCCAACCCGAGTCTCACATGTCCGGTATTGAAGTTCTTTCTTGTTTTAATATCCATGAAATGAGGCATATCTTAATGATTTTGGTGTTGGTGTTTTACCAGTTTGTTTTACCTCTTCATTGTTGCTCACACTTCATCTTTGTTCTGGGCTCAATTCTCTTTTTCCCTGCAGTACACTCTTAAGTAGTTCTTTCAGCCAGGTTATCTGAATGCTTTGCTTTCTCACAGGGGAATTTTCTCTATTCAGTGTTTCAGACAGGTAAAAACTGCCTTACTGCTTTGCTGAGCTGGTGGGTGGAGTTTACATAGTTGACAGCAGATAACTGCCAGTCTGAGCAGCTCTTCAAGGGCCTTGGCCTTGACTTTATGTGGAAGGCTCAGTTCCAGTTCCTCTCCTCCTTCTACCCCATGAGTGTCCAATATTTTGGCTTCCCTGGACCACATTGGAAGAAGAAGAATTATCTTGGGTCACACATAAAATATACTAACGATAGCTGATGAGCTAAAAAAAAAAAATCACAAAAATGTTTCATAATGTTTTAAGAAAGTTTACAAATTTGTGTTGGGCCGCATTCAAAGCCATCCTGGGCCACATGTGACCTTCAGGCCATGGGCTGGACAATCTTGTTCCATGCCGAAGCAGCATTTCTTGCCTTGTGTGGGTGGTAGAGTCTTAGCCCCCAGGCTGTAGGGCCTGTTCCTAGGTTTCAAATCACCTCCCCATGCACTTCCTTACTGCCCTGGCTTTATGTTCCTATTGTAGTCCCATCACCTGGGAATTCTCACTTTCTTTTGTTAAATTTTGGGAGGATTAATGTTTTACCCAGAAGTCATAAGTGTGTGGTGTAAGAAACAGTTTCATATTTATTTAGAGCATCATATGTGCAGAATTGGAATCCTAACCTTCTTTACTAAACAGAATTGGAATCCTAACCTTCTTTACTAAACACATTTGCTTTTATTCCCAATATGATTTCCAGCTGCATTATACCTTTGGCCATATTTAGGAAATTAAATAGCTAGATACTATTATTTTATAACTCTATTTTCACTCTTTTTCCAGTGAAACACCTTTTCAATGCATATGTATTGATCCATTATTGCTAGATAACCTTCCTTTTTCACCACCCCAAGAGACCTCCCTGTTATACTTATCTACTACCTTCTGGTTATCTAATTTGTGTTGAAGTCTTTCTCAGCTTCTCTCTCACATTGGAAAGTGATATGATGGATCTAAGCATATAATAACTGAATATGGCCCCAAAGACCACCTTTTCTAAAATGTTTGTGTTTTATTAGAGGATTGAGAAATACAAAGAATGAGGAGACTCGTGGCATTGAAGAGGGCTATTATGAAAGACATTTTGGGGTGCTAAGCATCAAGAAATATTCCCTTCAAGTACCTGTAGGTTACATTATTTCAAAAACTACCATCTTTACTATTTCTATTTATGTGTATCTACATTTTCCAAAGAGCTCAAGGTCAACTTTTATGGACTTTGATGGGCATAAAAACCCAAAAAGGAAATAATTATTTTTCTAAAAGGAAAATTTCTCACTTCTTCTGATCTTTTTCTTCATTTTTTTTTTCAAACAAACACAAAAAACCCATATCTACAAAGCAACTAATTGCTACAAAGATATCTGAAATAACTTTTGTCCTAACATTACAATATAGTAAAAATGATAGTCCAAATATAGAATAATATCTGGGCTGGCTTTCATCATAACACTAATATGAGGCCTATTTCAAGGAGAATGAAGTAAAGGGAGTTGCAATTTAGTATGTGAAAGGCTAGGTAAAATTACATGGGCTTTGTCATATTTGCACATCTAAATCTAATGGGAAATTAAGTAACTCAAGCTGTGCACTGTCATCTTCAGGAGTTCATCATATGAAGGAATGAAGATGTTCAAAAGATAACCTTCAAGCTCGTGCCAGAAGATGTTCCCAGCTGTATAAATGCCTAACTCAGCTTCTAGTCCTTAGAAATTAATCAGCTCATTGAAAATTCAAGAGTTCCAGCCAGAAGCTACAGCTGGGCTCAGATGTTGAAATCGGTCTCTCCTGCTGATCAAACTGTGACATAGCCAAAGCAATAGGCCTGACTTTTCAGTTAATTCTCAGTGAGCCCTTCCTTTCCCTCTGCAGTGGTGTGGCATTTAAAATATAACTCCTTTATGTACACTGTAAACCATTCATTCTCAGGACAGTTGGAAGTGTGAAATCTATCTATATCAGTCTATAAAATTATATTTAGAGCATTAGGTAATGAATGTCCTAGTAAAGTTGGCAGAGGACAGGTAGATTAATTGACAGGTAAGGAATGACAGGCAGATAGTAGATGATAAGAGTTGCAGAACAGTTTGGGGAGAAGGACTTTATTTTCAAATGCCTTTAGTAACACTAATACTACTAATATAGCAATAAAGTACTTTTTACCCATTAATAAATGGGTAAAAGTAATTTCAAGTTATCAAATTTCTCATTTAGATGTAGTATTTTGTATAACAGTGGCTCAATCCTGATCCCTATAGGAAACTACCTTAACCATTATGTATCTTTTCAGCTTTTAATGAATAGACAAGCACACCTTGTATTTTATATTTTTTTACATAAAGAAGTCATGTAACTTATACCATGAACATCTTTCCATATCAGATCATATGGAACTTTTTCATTCTTTTTAACAATTGCAGAATATTGTGGGAAGTAATTTAATTTACTCAGCTAGTCTTTCAATGATGGATATTTGGGTTGTTTGCAATTTCCATTCTTTCACAAAGCCTGCTGCAACAAATAACGTTATTCATATGGTATTGCAAGTGTGACTATATATGTAGGATAAATTTCTAGAAAGTAGACTTGCTAGATTAAAAATTATGTACATTTTAAATTTTGATAGATATTGCTAAATTTCCATGCAAAGGATAAATTCCTTCGTGGAGAATTGCTTGGTTGCATGATATATGCCTTTTACCTTTTAGAAATGTTGTATCAATTTATGTTTCTAGGCAACATGGGAAACAAGATAAACCTTAAAGTCCTCCTAAAAGACACCTAAAGTATTAAACAATATGTAACAAATATCTCATGTATAGAACTAGGCTTGCAAAAAAGTAAGGCAGATCTCCAGGGATCAAAAAACGAAGCTGAAAACCAAGGGAGGAAGCAGACAATGAAGCCACTGATGCCCTGGGACATTTATAGTTGCAGGTAACCAAGATGCTTGGTGTTTAACAGCCACGTGAAGATAAGACCTTGGACCCAGCAAGGTGTAGAGAATAACCAAGATCCTCACAAGAATCTGGAACCCTCAAGCACTACATCTTCCATGAAAAAGATGGATAGGAAAAAAAAAACCAGCAAAAGGAGATAATAAGAAAATTTGTCTGGCTTGGCCTGGGCATACAGAGTGAAAACAAAAAGTATGTACTGAGAATTTATAACCACAAGGCTGCCTCAAGTGGGATAGGAGTTTTAATACATACTGCCTTGGGGCACCTTGGGTACCTAACAGAGGCAAATGCAAATCTTCTCCAGAAACTCATGTCTTCAACCTAGACTGCCTAAGATTCTGCTATAGTTTGAATATTTTTCCCCTCCGAAACTCCTCTTGAAATGTAATCCCCAGTGTGGCCATTTTGAGAGGCAAGGCCTTTAAGAGGTGATTGGGTCATAAGGGATCTGCCCTCATGAATGTATGAATCCATTCATGGATTAATGGATTCATGGGTTATCACAGGAGAGCGACTGGTGGCTTTATAAGGAGAAAAGAGACCTGAACTAGCATGCTCAGTCTCCTTGCCATGTGATACCCTGCACCACCTTTGGAGTCTTCAGAGTCCCCACCAGCAAGAAGGCCCCCAGCAGATGTAGCTGCCTGACCTAGAACTTCTCAGCCTCCATTACTGTAAGAAATAAATCCTACTTTTTATAAATTACCCAGGTTTCAGTATTCTGTGATAAACAACAGAAAGCAGACTAAGACAATTCCCATGGATAAAAGGTTTGATTGAATACAAATTCATAATCCAAAATTACATACCAAAAGAAACAGATTTCCATGCATGAATGCAAGCGGTAAAAACAGCAGTATTTGACTTCCCAGGAACTTCAGATCACTTGAGCAATCAGATAGAGAATATAAAATGAGTTTTATATTTTCAAAAGGTTTAAGGAAACAATATCAGGAATAAAACGTAACTAAGAACACACACATAAACAAGACTTGACAGATTTTATAAAATAAAGTAGAACTAAAAATAAAAAAAGTGCTAATCAAATTTTAGAATACAGTGGAATACTTAAATAAGCAAATTAGATTCAGTTGTAAAAAGAATTAGCAAACTGGAATGATCTGAGAGAAGTAACTAAAGTGTAGCACAGAGTTACAAAAATGGAAAAATATAAAAAACATTGAATATGTGAGCATTTGAAGGACACATATATGTTGTACTGGCATTCTAGATGGATAAAAGAGAATGAGGGGATATGAGAAATATTTAAAGAGATAATTGGTGAGAATTTTCCAGGATAGGTAGAAGACATGAATCCTTAGATTCAGGAAGCACAATAAATCTCAAATTCTCCCATTGCATTTTAGCATACATCACATATTTTAATGAAATATAACTATATTTCCCAAAACAAACTGTTAATGAAAAGAATGGCGTTGTTTTACATTTTTGCAAATCTCATTAATGTCTAGTTTAGTAGAGTACTGCTGGATTCTCATATATGTTTCTGCATTCAACCTGTTCTAGTATTACATGTCATATAGCCTTTGGAAAACTCAAATCTGAAAGAGAATGAGAATGAAAAAGATAAATTATGTCTTAGCATTATTATATAGTTTTGGCCTTGTGTAACTCCTGAAATATTCTCCAGTTTCTTCAAGGGCCTTTAGACCATACTAGGACCACTGATTTATGTATTTATTAAAAAAATTTTTTTTAAAGAGTAGGTTTGCTTTGGTGCCCAGGCTGGAGTGCAGTGGTGCAATCGTAGCTCACTGCAGCCTTGAACTCCTGGGCTGAAGCAATTCTCCTAGGTCAGCTTTCCAAGTAGCTGGGAAGATAGGTGCACACCACCATGCCCAGCTAATTTGTAAAATTTTTTAGAGGTAGGGTCTCAGGCTGTTGTCCAAATTGGTCTTGAACTCCTGGCCTCAAGTGATCCTCCTTCCTCAGCCTACTGAGTATTTGGGATTACAGGTGTGAACCACTCTGGACAGCTAGGACCAGTGATTTAGTGTCAGATTTTTATTATGGATTATGGGTAGTGGACTGGGTGTGTTACAAACAAATATTCTACATACTTACACACACATACAACCATATATACTCTACATGAATCCCTATTTTTCTGGGAATTAGAATACATACAATAAGTTACACTTGGATTTGAAACAAGACTCAAGGGATTTCACTTCTGTTCCATGATTTAGAGGGTACTTCAGTGTCCCACAATACCAACTTTGTGAACATCAAGAATATTATATTGGTACATACAGAAAGAAGTCTTGAGTAATACCAGATATGTTTGGTTAATAAGATGGTAGGTAAATTACTTGTTACCATAATTGGATTGAGACATATTGTCAAAGATGAATATGATTCTCCACTACATAATTGCAAAACTGCCCTGGAAGTGGAAAACAAAAATTATCTACCAGGAGACCAACATACCGAGTTTTATTTTCTGGCTTGCATTTCAAACCCTAATGTTTCAGAATGATGAGGAAACTGATGCAACAATTGTAGGAACATCGACTCTGGAGACCAGCTGGAGAGAATAAGAAGATATTTTTTTAATTCCCTGGGAAGTCTCATTTACATAGCTTGAGTTAAATTTTGCTATCAAATTTTCTTTAACTAAAATTCTCTTTTCTGCATCTAATGTTTCTCATTTTTGATTTTGTATCATTAAAGAGATGGCCCTCTTCTGAATCTGTTAAGGGATCATATTCTTATACTCTATTGATCTCACTCACATTGAACAAATATGACCCACATGTTTTTCCTATCTATCTTATTAAATAAAACCTATTATTTCAGCAGTGCCCAGGAGAAGAACAGTTGTAATAACCCATTAGATCTCAGACATCTCAATTTCAATTAAAAAGACTCACAAGCACTATTTACAATAGCAAAGATTTGGAACCAACCCCAATGCCCATCAGTGATAGACTGGATAAAGAAAATGTGGCACATATATACCATGGAATACTATGCAGTCATAAAAAGAATGAGTTCATGTCCTTTGCAGGGACATGGATGAAGCTGGAAACCATCATCCTCAGCAAACTAACACAGGAACAGAAAACCAAACAACGCATGTTCTCACTCATAAGTGGGAGTTGAATAATGAGAACACACGGACACAGGGAAGGGAACATCACACACTGGGGCCGGTCAGGGGTTGGGGGAGAGAGGAGGGAGAGCATTAGGACAAATACCTAATGCGGCAGGGCTTAAAACCTAGAAGACGGGTTAATAGGTGCAGCAAGCCACCATAGCACATGTATACCTATGTAACAAACCTGCACGTTCGGCACTTGTATCCCAGAACTTCAAGTAAAATTTTTAAAAAAGACTTACATTACCTCTAAATATTTATTTGAATCCACAAGGCTTTATCCCTATTCATTTCTGCTGAAACATAGATAATAGAAGATTAACTGGCTAGTTTTTAACATGGGACACTGTGACATGCAAAATGACATTAGCAAGGGGATATGAGATAAAAGAATGATTCAGTCCAGTAGAATTTCATTTATTACACAAACATATTGAGTATCTCCTGGGTACTAGGCACTTTGCTAATCCCTGGGTTTCAAAGATAAATAAGAAAGAGTTTGTGCTTTCATAGCCCAGTAGAGTAAGTAAACCTGTAAACAAAAATTGATACAGAGTGTGATAAGGCTTATAATAAAGATATGTATGAGGTATATTTATGGCACTAAGGGTATAATACATTTTGCTTGTGGAATCAGAAAGCCTTCACGTTTGAGCTGCTCTTGAGGAGTAAGTTGGAGTTTTCTGGGCTGCTAAAGAGGGTTAGAGAATTCTAGGCAGAAAAGAACTACATGTGCAAAGCCCTGCATGTCCAGGTATGGCAGTAATTCAGCCTGTCAACGCTGGAGTGAAGGGTGAAGATAGAGATCAATCAGAAATGATGTTGGAGGGTAGGTAGAAATTAGTTTGTCAAGGGTCTGTATCCCATGCTAGGAAGCTTAAACTTTATCACGTAGGTCTCTGGTTTTCCAGATATGCCAGAGATTAGTAGGGGTTTCACAGAGGTACCTGGGGTGCTGGTGGGTATGTTCAGGGCAAGCAGACAGGATTCTGCTCCTACCCTTGTTTTAATAGAAACCTCTCAGCTTTACTGTGTGCACACTTCAAGTTGGACTTCATTGTAAGATTTCATTTTACTCAACAGTGGTCTATTGAGCACATACTAGGTGCCAGGCATTGTGTTGGCATAGCCCACACAGAGCTGACCTCCCAGTGTAGAAAATATTCTTTTTTTTTTTTTTTTTTTTGAGACGGGCTTGCTCTGTCACCCAGACTAGAGTTCAGTGGCACAATCGCAGCTCACGGCAGCCTCAACCTCGACTCAAGCAATCCTCCTGCCTCAGCCTCCGAAGTAGCTGAGACTACAGACATAGACCACCATGCCAGGTTAAATTTTTAATTTTTTTGTAGAAATTAAGTCTCACTATGTTACCCAGGTTGGTCTCCAATTCCTGGGCTCAAGCAGTCCTCCTACCTTGACCTCCCAAAGTGCTATGTTTAAAGGCGTGAGCCACAGTGCCAGGCCTAAAGATTGCTTTTTTAGGGAGAACCACAAGAAGGTGGGAAGCAAGAAAGTAATATGACAGATTTGCTTTTTAATCTCTCTCTGTTTGCAGTTTGGACAGTAGGCTCAAGAGCAGAGAGGCTGGGCGGAAAATGAAAGTACAAAATCAACAGGACTTGAGGTGAATATGGAGATGAAGACGACATTGTGTTAGGATAAGTCCCAGACTTCTGGCTTAGATGAATGCATCTGTCATAAGGACTCTAGAAGGAAGACAGTGGGGGTAAGGAAGAACCTCTGGGGCATTCAACAATTAGGGAGACGTTGAAAGAGGAAGAGGCAGTGATGGAAGCTGCGAAGCGGGAGCGGGGGTGACAGTGAGAGACAGTGAGAGTGTGAGAGAGAGCGGAGAAGAGCATTATACAGAGTTTCAAGAAGGCAGAGATCAGTAGTATCTACAATTCAGGGAGACTTAGTAAGATAGACCAGGAAGTCTTCATTTGATTTGACAAATGGAGAGGCTTGGGTGACTTCAGTAGGATCAGTTTCAGTGGAAGCCAGATTGCAGTGGGCTGAGAAGTGAGTAAGTGGCGAGGAAGTGGAGATGGTGAGAATAGATATCTCCTTTAGGAGAATGGCTGTGAAGGCAGAAGGAGAGAGAGCATGATTGCCTGAGAAAATGCTGAAGTGGGAGGCCTGAATTTATCAATATGCACAAGAGAGGGATCCAGAAGGACAGAAAATTGGAGAGAGAGAGAGAGAGAGAGAGAGAGCGAGCATGCGAGCATTTGTGTGTGTGTGTGTGTGTGTGTGTGTGTGTGTGTGTGTGTGTGTGTAATTGCTAAAGGAGATCCCTCAAGATGTGGGATGGATCGCAGGACTCATATCCAGCACCAGTCTTATTGAGAAACCTTAAATATATGAGAAGTTAATAGGAATATATTCAGCATGTATGTGTACATGTATCCACATCTACTCATATTTGGGATATTCTGGGGGGACAAATTTATTGAGAAAAGTTTGAAAATTAATTACATTTTTTTTAGAGTACTGTAGGATTTTTGGTATCAAAGAAACTATAAAATCTAAATGATGTCCTTTTAATTTTTAAATTTCCCTATTTAGAATGTATGAATTTCTGAATAGCAAAACACTTTTGTTTGAGGATGCCTTAGTAATTCATTCTGGAGGTCTCAGAAAATGCATACATTTTTGTCACTGGAGACTTCTTAAGAAACTCTTCCCTGTCTCACCTTTTAAAATCCCTTTATCCATGTTGGATGTAATTTTTCCATGAGTCCCCAAGCTGTAAGTTTTACATGGGTGTAAAAATGTACCTTACAGCATTCAATAGTGATTTTTCATTTGACAACTAGGATACACTTCTTAGATGAAATATTTTTTCTGTTCCACAGCTGGATTCTATTAGAGATGTTGGTGACTTTTTGAGACAAACCAGATACGTAAAGTTATTAGCCTTAGGGATGACTTTAAACTGAGAAATGACATTACATTTTCTAAATAATTGCTGTTGGTTCTGTGTTTTATAAACATCATGGGTATGTAATAACCTATTACCTGTTGCTTGCTATCGTCCTTCCTGCAGGGCTAATGTTGAGGGGCAAGCATGGGAAGATTTGGTTGACACATAGTTCTGAATGGGAGGTTAAAATCCTGTATTTGTTTTTGAATTTGCTTCTAATTTTCAGGGGGGGCATGGGGAAAATATATTAAATTCTATTACGTATATTAAGTTCTCAATCTGCCGAAAGGTGAATGATACAGCATTCACAGGTGGTTAATAGAGAATGTAACACCTATTTATCAATTAAGAGGAAATTCAACCTAATATCATTCACTGTCCCTGACCATTGGGCTTGTTAATATATGAAATGGCCCTGCGGAGAGATTCATTTGGCAGAAGCTCCCTGGCCATAGCCTTTATTCATGATTATGAGAGTCAGGCTAGGTTTCCTAGACAAAGCTTGGTTCCTATGGTATTGTAAAGGTTTTGACATTGATTGTAGGTCAAAGACATATCTCTGAATGTTATCTGCTCCCCACTTTAATTTTTCAAAAGAAACATGTCCCTGGTTTTTTCAGCACTCTCTCACTCCACCCCTGGGAATTCCTCCTGAACATGTGTTATTACAATTTCCAGTCTGTATTCACAGATTTTAAGGTGGCAATAGTTGTTGACTTATCTTCTGCTGGGCCACTTTTCTTGTTACCTGCCTTGGTTTTTATTTTTCCCCCAAACATATAGAATATCTTTTCTCCAAACAGTACCCAAATGCTAGATTGTCAAAAGGAAGTTGACAAGAGTATGCTGTGCTACATACTGTGAAAGGAGCTAATCAAAGCAGCTTTTTAATTGCTATAGTAATGATTTAGATGTGCAAAAAAATACTCAAGTTAAATTTGCATGACTAATTAATTAAGCAAAGTTCACAATTGACAAACATAATTAGCACATCCAAAATTGAAACCACATCCTGGTCCTTTTAACTTGGTGCCAAAAAAGACAATGTGAAGTGCTCAGCACCCCCTTCTTTACACTATCTATAGGTCCGGTTGCCAATTCTCATATTTAGAGTTGTTATACATGGAGCATAGTTAATTGCAAAAACATTCCTGAAGATCTTACTTTTTTTAAACAGAGAATTCTCATGAGTTTTGGCATATTTGTTCAATCCTTTAGCAGCTAAATTTATCTTACAGAGTGAAACTCTCAAACAGGGAAAAGGAGATCTGTCTATGTATTTATCTATGTGTCTATCTATATATCTATGTATGTATGTATCTATCTAATCTAATCTTTTATCTATTCATCTATCTTCCTATAAATTGCTGTTAGATCAGCTTTAATGGTACATACATGTTTTATGTGGGAAAGTGGTTTAATCTGGAGACATGGAAACCCATACAATGGTAGGTCAAGTTACCATGGAGCTTCACTAGTAGATATACAAAATAGCTTTCTGTGGCAAATCCTTGAGGTATCAAAGTAATTCAGAGTCTCCTGGAGTCCTTGCTGAGCTAAAGCTACACTGTGTCTGAGAAATTAGGGAAAAATCCTTCCTCCAATGCTCTCCTGCTCATGACAGCTTGTGACATGGTTTGTCACTTGGCTACCAAAGTAGAATTGCTGTGTTCAGAGTAACATGGGGGAAAAGTCACATCCTCAGTAGCCTAGATACTCTTTCTCCTTCCATAAAGCCAAGACCTCAGTTGGACCAAAGATTGATATCTGGGTCAGATATCATATTCTGATTTCCATGGCCCATTTCATCCTTTGAATGTATCTGGAAAACCAAGTGCTTATTCTTAATTAATCACAACGCAAGCGTGGCAAACTTCCCTTGGTGCAAATTGACTCTTGAAGGTCCCATCCACTAGTGCAACACACTTCATGCATTAATGGACTCAGTGCTGATTAAGGGAGTGCTATGTTCCGGACACTTTTCTAGACACAGGTCATGTATCTAGAAACTAGACTGGACCTGTCACTCATGCAAAATGTATTTATATTGATATACATATATATATATATATATTTCAATGAGGAACTATCTTGGCATCCTGGGATAAACTTACTTAGCCATTTTGTAATTTTTATACCCTGCTGGGTTTCATTGGCTTAACTTTTCTTAGGAATTTCCCATTTATATTCTTAGATGAGATTGTTCTATAATATTGATTTTTTTTGTACTCTCCTTATTGGTATTAAGTTCACTACAACTGCTACCTCTAGTCATAAGGATTTACTGAGTATCTCCTAGTGCCAGGGGCTTTACATGCAGTCCCTCATTGACTATCCCAACCAAACTTAAAAAGTAGATTTTATTCTTATCCTCATTTTATAGAGGAAGAATAAACTAAGACACAGAGGGATAGGTAATGTGCCTAAGGGTGGCACTCCATTTTGGAAATGATCCCAAGAAAGCCTCCCAATTCAACACTTCTAAAATGCTGAATAAAACATTTTTTAAAATCTTAAAATAAATTGTGAACCTGGAGAGAAAGTTGAGGAAAGCCTCAGATCCCCTCGTGTTTTCATCCTTGAACTTCAATTTTGATAGAAGGAGACAAAGCTCAGGTCCCCAGCAAAGTGTGAGATTGGATTAAAGACCTCCAGGATAAATGCAAGACCTTAAAAAATGACCCATACAGTGATTAAATTGGAAGAAATATCTACCCCTCCCGTATTCTGAAGATAGGCAGAAAGGAAATTTGTTAGCCTTGGCTCCAGATGAGTGGGTTCGGTGATAGGTTAGGGAAAAGTCCAGGGCTGGCATTACTACCTACTACAAATTTTAAAAGAACATTTTCAGAAATGAGCATGTTCACTGTTAATTCAGTTCTAAATATTTTATAATTCCCATTATCATTTCCTCTTTAATTCTTGATTGCATAAAAATGCAATTTTTATTTCCAAACATGGGGTGTTTTCATTTTTGCCCTCTTTTCTTGTTGGTCCTAATTTAATTGCATTGTGATAAGCAGAGTATGCAAACTGTATGCTATTGATTTTTTGAATTTTGTTGAGACTTCCTTTGCTACTTAGCAATTAATTTTTGTAATTATGCCACATGCATATGAAAAATGTATATCCTCTATTTTGGGGGGCTGTAGTATTCTTTTGATGTATATGTCCAATAGATCATATTTGTTAATTGTGTTTCTGATTCTTTTTTTTTTATTGCATTTTAGGTTTTGGGGTACATATGAAGAACATGCAAGATTGTTGCATAGGTACACACATGGCAGTATGATTTGCTGCCTTCCTCTCCTTCACCTATATCTGGCATTTCTCCCCATGCTATCTCTTCCCACCTCCCCACCTCCCCTTCCCTCCCCCATTTCCCCCCAACAGACCCCAGTGTGTAGTGCTCCCCTCCCTGTGTCCATGTGTTCTCATTGTTCAACACCCGCCTATAAGTGAGAACATGCGATGTTTGATTTTCTGCTCTTGTGTTAGTTTGCTGAGAATGATGGTTTCCAGGTTCATCCATGTCCCTACAAAGGACACAAACTCATCATTTTTGATGGCTGCATAATATTCCATGGTGTATATTTGCCACGTTTTCCCTGTCCAGTCTATCATCGATGGGCATTTGGGTTGGTTCCAGGTCTTTGCTATTGTAAACAGTGCTGCAATGAACATTCGTGTGCATGTGTCCTTATAGTAGAACGATTTATAATCCTTTGGATATATACCCAGTAATGGGGTTGCTGGGTCAAATGGAATTTCTATTTCTAAGTCCTTAAGGAATCACCACACTGTCTTCCACAGTGGTTGAACTAATTTACACTCCTACCAACAGTGTAAAAATGTGCCTAGTTCTCTGCTTCCTCTCCAGCATCTGTTGTCTCCAGATTTTTAAATGATCACCATTCTAACTGGCGTGAGATGGTATCTCAATGTAGTTTTGATTTGCATTTCTCTAATGACCAGTGATGATGAGCATTTTTTCATGTGTTTGTTGGCCTCATGTATGTCTTCTTTCGTAAAGTGTCTGTTCATATCCTTCGCCCACTTTTGAATGGGCTTGTTTATTTTTTTCTTGTAGACCTGTTTTAGTTCTTTGTAAATTCTGGATATCAGCCCTTTGTCAGATGGGTAGACTGCAAACATTTTTTTTGCGTTCTGTTGGTTGCCGATTCACTCTGATGACTGTTTCTTTTGCCGTGCAGAAGCTGTGGAGTTTGATTAGTTCCCATTTGTC
>NW_022436955.1:281013-317790 GCF_009761245.1 Sapajus apella | reverse complement strand
CCCCTTTATCGTTTTTTATTGCATCAATTTGGTTATTCTCTCTTTTCTTTTTTATTAATCTGGCTAGTGGTCTGTCTATTTTGTTGATCTTTTCGAAAAACCAGCTCCTGGATTTATTGATTTTTTGAAGGGTTTTTTTGTGTCTCTATCTCCTTCAGTTCTGCTCTGATCTTAGTTATTTCTTGTCTTCTGCTAGGTTTTGAGTTTTTTTGATCCTGCTCCTTTAGCTCTTTCAATTTTGATGCTAGGGCTTCAATTTTAGATCTCTCCTTGCTTTTCATGTGGGCACTTATTGCTATATATTTTCCTCTAGAGACTACTTTGAATGTGTCCCACAGATTCTGGTATGTTTTGTCTTCGTTCTTGTTGGTTTCGAAGAACATCTTTATTTCTGCCTTCATTTCATTGTTTATCCAGTAAACATTCAAGAGCCAGTTGTTCAGTTTCCATGAAGCTGTGCGGCTCTGAGTTAGTTTCTGCATTCTGAGTTCTAACTCGATTGCACTGTGGCCTCAGAGACTGTTATGATTTTCGTTCTTTTGCATTTGCTGAGGAGTGATTTATTTCCATTATGTGGTCAATTTTAGAGTAGGTGTGATGTGGTGCTGAGAAGAATGTATATTCTGTGGATTTGGGGTGGAGAGTTCTGTAAATGTCTGTTAGGTTTGCTTGTTCCAGGTCTGAGTTCAAGTCCTGGATATCCTTGTTAATTTTCTGTCTGGTTGATATGTCTAATATTGACAATGGGGTGTTAAAGTCTCCCACTATTATTGTGTGGGAGTCTAAGTCTCTTTGTAAGTCATTAAGAACTTGCCTTATGTATCTGGGTACTCCTGTATTGGGTGCGTATATATTTAGGATTGTTAGCTCTTCTTGTTGCACTGATCCTTTTACCGTTATGTAATGTCCTTCTTTGTCTCTTTTGATCTTTGTTGCTTTAAAGTCTATTTTATCAGAGATGAGAATTGCAACTCTTGCTTTTTTTTGCTCTCCGTTTGCTTGGTAAATCTTCCTCCATCCCTTTATTTTGAGCCTTTGTGTGTCCTTGCATGTGAGATGGGTTTCCTGGATACAACACACTGATGGGTTTTGGCATTTTATCCAATTTGCCAGTCTATGTCTTTTGATTGGGGCATTTAGTCCATTTACATTTAGGGATAATATTGTTATGTGTGAATTTGATACTGCCATTTTGATGCTAGCTGGCTGTTTTGTTTGTTAGTTAATGCAGATTCTCGATTGTGTTGATGCTCTTTACCATTTGGTATGTTTTTGGAGTGGCTGGTACTGGTTGTTCCTTTATATGTGTAGAGCCTCTTTCAGGAGCTCTTGTAAAGCAGGTCTGCTGATGATGAAATCCCTGAGTACTTGCTTGTTCGCAAAAGATTTTATTTTTCCTTCACTTATGAAGCTTAGTTTGGCTGGATAGGAGATTCTGGGTTGAAAGTTCTTTTCTTTAAGGATGTTGAATATTGGCCCCAACTCTCTTCTGGCTTGTAGGGTTTCTGCTGAGAGATCTGCTGTGAGTCTGATGGGCTTCCCTTTGTGGGTAACCCGACCTTTCTCTCTGACCACCTTTAGCAATTTTTCCTTCATTTCAACCCTGGTGAATCTGATGATTATGTGCCTTGGGGTTGCTCTTCTTGAGGAATATCTTTGTGGTGTTCTCTGTATTTCCTGGACTTGAATATTGGCCTGCCTTGCTAGGCTGGGGAAGGTTTCCTGGATAATATCCTGAAGAGTATTTTCCAGCTTGGATTCATTCTCTTTGTCATGTTCAGGTACACCTATCAAACGTAGATTATGTCTTTTCACATAGTCTCACATGTCTTGGAGATTTTGTTCATTCCTTTTTACCCTTTTTTCTCTATTCTTGCCTTCTCATTTATTTCATTGAGTTGATCTTTGACCTCTGATATCCTTTCTTCTGCTTGGCCAATTCGGCTGTTGAAACTTGTGCATGCTTCACGAAGTTCTCGTGTTGTGTTTTTCAGCTCCATCAATTCACTTATATTCCTCTATATGTTGTCCATTCTCATCAGCATTTCGTCAAATCTTTTTTCAAGGTTCTTAGTTTCTTTGCATTGGGTTAGAACATGTTCTTTTAGCTTACTGTAGTTTCTTGTTACCCACCTTCTGAAGTCTGATTCTGTCATTTCATCACACTCCTTCTCTATCCAACCTTGTTCCCTTGTTGATGAGGAGTTGTGATCCCTTTTAGGAGGAGAGGTGTTCTGGTTTCAGGTGTTTTCATCCTTATTGTGCTGGTTTCTTCCCATCTTTGTGGGTTTATCCACCTGTTGTCTTTGTAGTTACTGACTTTCAGATTGGGTCTTTGAGTGAACTTCCAGTTTGTGGATGCTGAAGTTACTTCTTTTTCTTAGCTTTCCTTCTAACAGTCTGGCCCCTCTGTTGTAGGACTGCTGAGGTCCACTCCAGGCCCTGCTTGCCTGGGGATCACCTGCAGCAGCTGCAGAATGGTAAGGGTTGCTACCAGTTTCCTCTTCTGCTAACTTTGTTTCAGAAAGATGCCCACCAAATGTCAGTCTGTTCTCTCCTTTATGAGGTGACTCTTTGGATATATGGGGGTCAGGGAGCTATTTGAGGAGACAGCCTGTCCTTTATTGGAGCTCAAGTCCTGAGCTGTGAGCTCCGTTGTTCGTTCAGAGTTGCTGGGCCGGTATGTTTAGGTCTGCTGCAGCAGAACTCATAAACTCTGGGTTTTTTTTTTTTTTTTTTTTTTTTCCCCAGGTGCTCTGTCCCAGGGAGTTAGGGCTTTATTTATGAGTTTCCGTTCTGCTGCTGCCTTTTTTTTTTTTTTCTTTTAGGGCTGCCCTGCCCAGCGAGGAGGCAGCCTAGTCACTGTCTGCCTGCAGAGGCTTTGCTGAGCTGCTGTGGGCTCCGCCCAGCTGCCATGTGATCTTCCTTGCAGTCCTGTTTATATGGGTGTAGTTAGAACTGCCTTGGCAATGGTGGCCCGCCTCTGTTATGGCGGACTCTCTCTGTAGTGGCAGGTTGCCTTGGCAACGGTGGGTTGCCTCAGCAATGGCGGGCTGCCTCAGCGATGGTCAGACTGCCTCCGTAGTGGTGGAGTGTCTCAGTAATGGCGGACTCCCCTCCCCCACAGAGCCGGACCGTCCCAGGTTCAGCTGTGCTTGCTTTGAAACTCTCAACCCAGAGCGTTTTCAATGACTGTTTTCTTTGTGTGTGTGTGGGGGTGGGTGGTGGGATCAGCCAAGCCTGATCTCCTGGCTCCCTGACTCAGAGTCTTTTTTTGTTGTTGTTGTTGAATGGTCAACTTTCTCCCAGTGTCACCTGTTGAAAAGGCGCCGGGATCTCCTGTGCCGCGACTCACTGGGCCAGCTGAAACAGCAGCGCTGAGATTCCTGGTGGTTTTTTTGCCTAGGAATCTCCTGGCCTGGCCTAATATTTCAGATGAATGGGCGACTCTGCCATCTCAGGGCTCCAATCGCCAGCTAAGAGGGCACCCAGACCAGTGTCTTTTGTACGGAGAACCACTGTGCCAGGGCTTGGGCAAAGCAGCCATGCCGGCTGAAACAGCCACGCTGGCGACCCATGGGGCTCCTCCGCCTGGGAATCTCCTGGTCTGTGGGCGATAAAAATCCGTCTGGAAATGTGGTGTCCACTCACCCTCTGCACTTTCACTGGGAGCTGCAATCCTGAGCTGTTCCTAGTCAGCCATCTTCCCCCGATCTCCTTCTGATTCTTGGTCTAATTTATCAGTGTCTGAGAAAGTTGTCTTAAAATCTCTCACTGTGAATGTGGATTTATCCAATTTTCCTTGTAATTCTATCAGTTTTTCATTTAGATATGCTTAAGCTGTATTAGCAGATGCATACAAGTTAATGATAGTTATATTTCTTGTAGACTTAAAAAGATCGTTTTAAAGTGAAGCTCTTTATCTCTGGTAATGCTTTTAGCCTTAAATTCCATTTAATCTGCTATTAGTATTGCTCACTAGAATTCTTTGGGTTAGTATTTGCCTGATCTATAATTTTTCATCTTTTTATTTTCAATCTTTCCATATTTGTTTTAGGTGTGTCTCTTGAAAGTAGCCTGTCGCTGGTGTTTGCTTTTTTATTCATCATTATAGGAACTTTCTGGATTAACTGAATTTAATCTGTGTCCATTAATTATGATTAATGACATAGTTTGGCTTATTCCTTCCATCTTATGTTATTTGCTATTTACTTATCTTATTACCTACTTCTTTTTTCACTCTTTCTTCCTTTATTTTGGATTTATACATTTTTATTATCCTTTTCCCTGCCTCTACCCCAGTGGTTTGAAATTTCTATTTTTAAAATTTCTTTACATTTTTAACATATACTGTAAGCTTGCTACTTTGTGGGTGTGTGTGTGTGTGTGTATATATATATATATATATATATATATAAATTTTTATTTTATTTTATTTTTTTAGTTTCTCTATTCTTCTTTGGAACAAAACAAGGAATTTACCAGGTACCAGGCTTAAGTTATCTAGAGTCCCTTCTTCAATCTGTCATTTTATTGTTACATAGAATTTAGTTTTACCTATTTTAGAAGGCACAAAATCAGTTATTGTGATTAACAACCAATACATAAAGAGATATACCAATACATTTTGTTAATTTATTTGCTAATTATGCTGTTTAAATCCCACTCCTTCCTTCTGAGTTTATTTTTCTTCTTGCTGAAGTATATCCTTTCATGACTTGGTGCAGTCAGAAAAATAATGGTTTTGCTCCATATACAATTCTTATTATTTCTCTTATTACTTGGAAGCTATTTCCCCACTGTCTGCTGGTGTCAATTTACCAATAAGAAGTAAGCTTTCAGTCTAATGACTGGCTCTTTGTAGGTAATCTGTCTTCCCTCCTGGTAGTATTTAGGATTTTCTCTTTATCCCTGCTGTTCTGAATTTTCCTATGATATGCTTGGATGTGGATTTATTTTTGTTTTTCTGCCTCAGCAATTGATATAAACATTCAGTCTGAGGGCTTATGTCTTTCTTTACTCCTCAACCTGGAAAATTCTTGGCCATTCTCGGCCATTATTTCTCCTGATGGTGCCTCTCTGCACCTTCCTCTATTCTCTGCTTCTGGAATTACATGAGATATATGGTGGAGCTTCTCCCATTTGCTTATATTTTCTGACCCTCTATTTTTTTAATAATAATAATAATTTTTAAATTTTGAAATATTCCCAAATTTATGTGTGCAAGTTATGTATAACTTCCCTTTCCCAAAGAATTTGAGAGTAAGTTGCTAATCTGATGCCCTGCTACCACAGAATACTTCAATGTATATTTCCAACACATACATTTCTCCTACATGATTGCAATACAACCATCAAAATAAAGAAATTAATACTGATATATTACTACCACCTAATCCTCCCATCTTGTTATGGCTTCACTGATTGTCCCAATGATGTCCATTATAGAAAATAGATCCAGTTCAGAAAACACGTGTTGTGTTTAGTTGTCAAATCTCTTTAATCTCCTTCAGTATGAAAGATTTTTTTTTTTAACTTTAATGATCTTGATGTTTCTGAAGATTTGCAGAGCAGTGATTTTGTAGAATGTTTTTCAGTTTGGGTTTGTGTGATGTTTCCTCATGATTGAGTTTAGGTGATGCCTTTTGGCAGGAGTATCACAGAATTGATGCTGGATCAATCATGTCAAAATGTCTTACCAGTGGTGGTGTTAAATTTGATCACATGGCTAAGGTGGTTTCTGCAAAGTTTCTCTACTTAAAATTACAATTTTTCCGTATGTAATTAATAAGTAACTTTCGGGGAGAGACTTTGACACTATGCAAATATCCTGTTTCTCATCATACTTTTGCCCAATAATTTAATATCCATCTAGCCATTCTCCTTTCCTAATTTGCTTTTTATTTTATTTCTATTCTTAGAGACAATCTCCCACTCTGTCACCTTGGTTAGAGTGCAGTGGTGCAATCACAGCTCACTGCAGCCTCAAACCCCTAGGCTCGAGTGATCCTCCTGCTTCAGTCTTCTAAGTAGCTGAGGCTACCAGCATGCGCCACCATACCCAGTTACTTTTAAAATTTTTTGTATACAGGCAGATGCAGTCAAGCTGTGTTGTCCAGTCTGATCTCAAACTCCTGGCTTCAGGAAATCCTCATGCCTTGGCCTCCCAAAGGAGAACGGCTAGTACAAACGCTGCTGTGTTAAATTAGAATTGGATTTTAAGATACTTATATAGAGAGATGGATACATATATCTGCATCTATATGCATGTGTTTGAATGCATACATATGTTTTCTTGTTCTGTCCAGGCGTGTGCCACCACACCCAGCTTCCTTTCCTCATTTGTAACTTCTTTCTTGGACAGTTGAAAGCCTGGTTCTTATGATCTACAAACTATATATTACCATGAACCTTTGCCATGGTTCTAAGAGTCAGAGCTGTACAAAAGGTGTATTTAGGCCTGGCATGGTGGCTCATGCCTATAATCCTAGCACTTTGGGAGGTTGAGGTGGGCGGATCACCTGAGGGCGGATCACCTGAGGAGTTGAAGACCAGCCTGGCCAACAGCCAGGCATGGTGATGGGCTCCAGTATTCCCAGCTTTTGGGAGGCTGAGGCAGGAGAATCACGTGAACCCCGGAGGCAGAGGTTGCAGTGAGCCAATATGGCACCACTGTACTCCAGCCTTGGCAACAAGAGCAAAACTTTGTCTCAAAAAAAAAAAGATGGAAAAACATTCCATGCTCATGGTTAGGAAGGATCAATACCATGAAAATGGCCATACTGCCCAAAGTAATTTATAGATTCAATGCTGTCTCCATCAAGCTGCCACTGACTTTCTTCACAGAATTGGAAAGAACCACCTTAAACTTCATATGGAACCAAAAGAGAGCCCACATAGCCAAGAAAATCCTAAGCAAAAAACAAAACAAAACAAAAAACAAGCTGGAGGCATCATGGTACCTGACTTCAAACTATACTATAAGGCTACAGTAATCAAAACAGCATGGTACTGGTACAGCATTATAGACCAGTGGAACAGAATGGAGGCCTCAGGAGTAACACCACACATCTACAACCATCTGATCTTTGACAAACGTGACAAAAACAAGCAATAGGGCAATGATTCCCTGTTTAATAAATAGTGTTGGGGAAACTGGCTAGCCACATGCAGAAAGCTGAAACTGCTAGGTTTTGAATAATGGCTAAAAGGCTTTCTTTAACCTATAGATTAAATGGGAACTTAGAGGCTTTATAGTATGTTTGACTGTCTGATACGGCTCTTTCTCCCTCCCTACTCCACCCTCATAGTTTCTCTTTTTCACTATTTTTCTGGCTATTCTTAAAGGTTTGTTTTTCCATATGAACTGTAGTTTCAATTTGTCTACCTTCTTAGAAAGCCTTGTTGGTATTTTTATTGGAACTGAGTTCAATTATAAATTAACTTAGGAAGAGCCAACATATATGTGATGGTGAATCATCCTATCCAAGAATAGAGGATATTTTTGCTAGTGTTCAAGTCTACCTTGTGTCTTTCAGGAATGTATGCTATTTTATTCTACTGGTTTTAATTTCTGTGTCAATTGTTGCTATATTTTATTATTCACTGACCTCTTATTATTGATGTCAACTTTCCAGATTATCTCAATCCTTATTTCTATTTCTTAGTAATCTATGGTCCCGTATACCATTTACATTTCTGTAGTTAATACAATTTTATTCTTACCCTCCTTGCTTTTTATGGTAGATTTTGTAAAAAGGCCACCTGGAAAAGAGTCTTAATTGGGACACTGGCCTTTATTGGGGAATCCTTGGCAGGAGCTATAAATTCCCTGGCAGGGCCAGGATGAAGTTACAGTAGTCTTAAGTGAAAGGCCTGGTCAGTTACACAGGAATGAGGCCTTGCTAAAAGCACAGATCAGGCTTCTTTACAGACCAGCTCATAACAAGATTCAGTTGGTGGCAGCTTGAGATTTAGGAAAGTGGGGGAATAAGACTAGATAAATAGGTGAGGGCTAGGGTGGTGAAATAATGTAGTAGAATGAGCATGGACTTTGGAGTCAGACAGTCTGAGTTTGAATCCAACTCTGCTATTTCCTGGCAAGGTTATCCTCAGTTTCTAATGTCTGATAGATATTAATAGTACCTAACTCAGGGTTGCTGTGATGATTAGAGATGGTGCACATGAAACATTTAGTGTCTGTTGGATATAGAGAAAGATATAGACCTATAGATACATGAGTCGCAATGGAACATAAAACATCACATCACATAGATCAGACTAGAAAAGACTGTAATTGAACATAAGCCTGTGACCTGTAACTGGGATTCTTCTACTCTTCTTTCATTATCCCGGAACTATGATGAACTTTTCAGGCTTTGGTGGGGAGGTGGGGAGAATAGCTGGTCACTACCCTACAGGTTTAGGGCTGCGTCTAGGATCCTGTGGTTTCTAATACTGGGCACAAAATTACAGGCTTAACAGGGGTTTAGTGCCCCCACAGAGCTAATGGAAGATGAATCCTATGAGTTTGGGGGATCTTATTCATAGACATACTGTTCCCTGGGGATCCTTCCTTTCTATGGTCTGAGCTTTTGATAGAATTTTTAACAATTTGAGCTGCAGGAAACTGTTGTGGCTTTGGCTGATGAACAACCCATGGAGTGGGAAGCAGAACTGAAAAAAGTAATGCTTTGATTTATATCCTATTGGCTAAGAATTTTGTCATGTACAGAGGAACATGGTGGCAGTGGGGTTAGAGAGAGCTGCGTAGCAGGATATTGGGTCATCTTCGTATCTACATAAATAGCTAATGTGACAAGATTTCAGATAGAGGGTTAAAGAGAGGATAAAACTTGCAGCCTAAGGAAGGGTCACAGGGCTGTACCAGTTCTTTACTAGGGGTAGCACATAAGCATATAGTGTTGGGGTTGAGCTTAGCAGAGCTACTAAAGTGTGATAGAAAACGCCTGGAAATCCCAGAGATTCCCCTTCAAAGGCAAAAATAAGAGGACTGTCATTTAGTGAATGAATGTAACTCCTGCTGACTGTGAGAAAGGAAAGGGAGAAGGAAGGACAAAGGGAGGAAAAGCTGAGAGACATAATTAATCAACCAAGAGAAAAAATAGGAAGGTCAAAAAGTCAACATCAAGTTCTATTTTACCTGTACTTAACTCAAGACCTCTGGTCAGCTTATCACTGGAGAGAGAGAGAGAGAGAGAGAGAGAGAGAGAGAGAGAGAGCCAGAGAGCACTGTGAATAAATCAAATACATTGTGAACTTCTATCTCATGTTAACTATTCATTTCATCTGCCTTCTCTATCCCTTAAGTTTTAGCAGATTATGTGGGAAGTTAAATTTTACTGATTTGAGTTTCATCTTTTTTTTATTTCCTCTGCCCTGCATGTGAAGAGGCCAGTGAACCTTAAAATAACCAAATGGCAGAAAACCAAGGGAATAAGGACAAGCTTAAGTGCCTGGCCTAGATAATTAGTCTTTGAATAATCAAGAATGGGGTGCATTATAATCCTCATATGGGCACAGTAATTAGGCTTAGAGGCTTTAAACTATGATGTTATAATTTGTGTATGTAAGTGTGAAGTTGGATAGTTTGGGGACAATTTAGTTTTATATTTAGCAACAAAAGAATTGATCCTGCATTTTCTAAACATATGAGCATCTTAATCCTTGTTTCTAGAAGCTCTCAAAGGATGAAACAAAAGCTTGGAAAGACGGCTGGAGTGACCACAGGTGCTCTGTTGCTTCACTCAGGAAGTCCTTCACCCACATCATTTTGAATGCATATAGTGTCACCTCCAGTAGTACCTTTCAGATTCTCTGTTTTGAGTCACAGTTGATTCCCAATTATAAAACTAAAAGCAATTATCTGGGCTCTCACTGTGCATTTAAGATTATATTTTTATGTTTATTTATATTTAAAAAAACACAAACCAGGCAAACAACTTACTTAAAATGCAGTGTGTGCTTGAACTGATTTAAAGCAATAACAGCAGGCATATCCCTTGCGATTTTCTAAAATACTTCCTTTCTTTCTCTGCAACTTGAATCCAAATATTCAGCTTTGATTTTTGTCTTTTCTAAGTGTTCTACCTTTTTGGGCTCTTTGTATATTAGAGATAAAGGGAAAGAGAGAACTAAGAATCCCGAACTATGACATTTTAAAACTCAAGAGTTAATTTGGTTAGCAATTAAGATTTCTGTTCTGTTTGAACAGAAGTTACAAGTTCAGTTGTTACTTAAAGCACCCACAAAATGGAATCTCTACTTTTCCCAAACAACATCTTTATTCATTTATTAGGTACAGAATGTGTTTGTGCTTCTTTAGCTCCTACTATAAATTTCAGAGAAACCAGAGAAGGTAATAATTCAACTATCCTTAAAATAAAAGAAACCAGATGAAATGCATTTGAAGAATAAAGATATTCGTTAATGAGTTGAAACTCTTTAATTAATTAGTTGAAACCCTTTTGGGGCATGGATAAGGAAGAATATTTACAATATTTTAAAATGTCATACTGTGTTTAGAATAATGCGCAAAATTAAAAATATCAAAAACATAACACAGTAACTGAAGCTCTTGCCATTAGTGCCATCAACTTTACCCTGTATCACAGTGATTCTAGCTGAAATGGGGGCTGAGGTGGGAGAATTCCAAAGCCTTGGTGATTTTCCAAAAACCCTAACTTCTTTTGAAACAAAGTCTAACATTTACACTTATTATTTTCCATACCTTAAATACTCTGGACTTAGTAGACATCTTGGTACTGTTCTAATATTTAATTCTTACACTTAATTTGTGTATATTCTAAAACTTATCTTCCCAACTAGATTATAAGCTTCTTAAAAATAGGATCTATACAACTTAAAAAAAACTTATACAGCATCTAACAATATACCTTAGTACATTAGAAACCTAGCAGATAAATACTTCTTCACTGATTTCATTGCTAACATTAAAAATAATGTTGTATACTTGAAAAGTTTTATATTATTTAAATGTATAATCTTAAGAAGTTTGCACTATTCTGAAATGTGATTGCATTACATTTAGGAACTCTATTCCCAGTTAAATGCGTTTTATTAACTGAGAGACAGCTGTATAAATATGCCTTTCCCACCAGTAACACACGCAGAGGCAAAAGCAAATGCAATGGTGGAAATGATGGAGAATGGGGCAAGCCTGTCTCTTACTTGCATTAATTAAAGAAGTTTCATTGAGAGGTGGATATTGATAACTGCACAGGTAGCTAGCAATATAAACTTGTTTTTCATGTCAGAGCATACATAGAAGAGTAAAAGAGCTGGCTGGGCATGGTGGCTTATGCCTGTAATCTTAGCATTTTGGGGGCAGATGGATTGAGTTCAGGAGTTCGAGACTAGCCTGGGCAACATAGCAAGACCCAGTCTCTACAAAAAACACAAAAAGTAGCTGCTTGTGGTGGCACATGCCTGTAGTCACAGCTACTCGGGAGGCTGAGGTGGGAGAATCACTTGAACCTAGGAGTTCAAGACCAGGCTGGGCAACACAGAGAGACCCTGTCTCTAGAGAAAAAATTTAAAAATAAAAAATTAGCTAGGCATGGTGGTGAGTGCCTGTGGTCCCAGCTACACAGAAAGCTGAGGTGAGAGGATCACTTCATCCTGGAGTTTGAGGCTGCAGTGAACCGTGACTGAGCTGCTGCACTCCAGTCTGGGTGAACAGAGTGATATCCTGTTTCAAAAAAAAAAAAAAAAAGAAAAAAAACAGTGGTAAGAGGGCTTGCATCTTAAGCGGCAAAATTAAAACTCTGTTTTCTGGTTTCCTTGGCTTAGACATATGAAAATTTAGAAGGTTTGAAGATTTCATGCTCCCAAAGACATTTCTCTAACTTTCCTACAGTATAATTGATTTCTCCCTTGAACTCTGATTATGAGGGTCAGGAAGAACTAGTATTTTTACAAACAAAATTAATCTCCTAAATAAATCCAATGTGTACCTTCTGGAGTGGTATGGGGAAGGGGAAGTCAGTGTTGTTGGTATTGATGTAGTAAATGCCTTCTCTCAGCTGACTTGGGAGGAGACAGGATGTCAGCTACTTCATCCTGAGATTGTGGGGAATTTTTATTCACCTCATTTAAAGAGTATTTTAGGGCAGGGCTCATGTGCCTTGCAGCAGTTGCAGGGTAAACCAAGTGCTCTGTGGGCATAGGCATGAGAAAAAATGGTGGATCTCACTGGGAAGCTGCATGAACTCCCCCTTCCACCTTCCTCCATTAGAAAAAAGTCATTGTCTTAATATCCACTACTGTTAGCTGCCTTGGAGTGCGGTCCCATTCAGAAACTTCTCATCTTCCTCTCGCCACTGTGACCTGCTAGTCACTATCAGCTGCTGGCTCTGGAATGAAATTGTCAGTTAGTAAAATCACAATGACCATCGCTGTCCAGGTCAAGCTTTAAAACAAATGCGCTTAATAAAGATAGTCCATATATATATGATTTATTGATATAATAATATCCTTTAAATATGTTTAGGATGGTCCTGTAACACTTTATTACTGCTTTTTATTACTTTGTGCCCTGTGTTATAATGTCTAAATATCATCACGTCTACCAGACAATAAGCCACTTGGGGTGAGTGTGCATATTTTATCCTTCTTAATATTGCTCCCAGTCATTAAGATGGCGCCTTGCATTTAGCTGGTTTGCAATAAATATTAAATGCATGAACAAACTGGTATACGTTACTGATATTTAAGTCTCATCGTTGAGTGCAAAATACTATAGCGTGTCTGGTGGACAAACAGGAAATGTGCGAAAGTGCCAGCAGGTTCTGCTTTCTGTTTCTTTGTGCATGGCCATAAAGCCACATGGCATTTCAGGAGTAGGTGTGCCTTCATTTTGGTTAAGAGGGCTGAAGAATGGTGGTTTCCTTCCTCTTTTGCTTTTAGTGACTGTCACGATGAAACTCTAATTCTTCTGGCTTTAATAGACTAACAGGGACCACATCATAATTGGGTTGTAACTGGTAGTTCATTTGCAAGTGAGATGTTGACTGTTTTCTTACAAGTACACTTACATCACACCTGCCCTTCTCCTGTCTGCTCCTGTTGAATGGTTCATGCTGCCTTGGCATTAAACTATCCAGAAGCGCCTAGGGTTGACTGCATTAGAGATTTATTGCTTGCTTGTTCTTCCAGATCATTTATAAGTGTTGAATCATGTCAGTGCTCACATCTATCCCATATCGACTTCACTCTAATACTTATTCATCTCAAGAAGCCTTGATTTGTTCTGATTAAAGTTTCCCTTAGAGGTCAAGTTTAAAGAAGTAGAAAGTGCAGAAGTGTGTATCTTGCATCCCATATCACACAAAGCTCTGTTACTATGGTTCATGCTTGCTTTTCCTCTGTTAGGAAAAAAAAAGACCTGCGTTCTACAAAAATCCAGCCAGAGTAGGGTGAGTTGTCTGGGATTTTCTGTAATCTAATAGAGCAAGTTTAATGACTCAAGAGAGGCCTGCTGTATATTGCAGCTCATGGCTCATGAAAAGATATAGTATGTTAATTTTCTGAATTGGGTCTCTGAGGCTGAATTACATTATTTTTGTAATGTCTCTCCTGAATTAACTGCAGTTATTTGAGCATCCAACATCTCGAATGCACAAAAGAAGGGAATCCCTGGATGTTAGTGACCAACGGAACCTTATACTCTTTAGAGGAAATTAGCTAGTGGATGCAGTGTCTTCATGCTTTAGGGTAAAATAAATAGACTTTTTACGAGGGCAGCACACTTCTCCCCTACTCATAAATGTGGAGCATGAACATTATGAGCCTCTCCTTTGAGAAGACTTCAGTGCTCCTCATTTCTTCAGGATGAACTCTAAGCCCCTTCACACAGAGTAGAGGGCCTTTTGCCCTCTGGTGCCTGCCTTCCACCTTCCACTCCAGCCTCATCACACCACTTCCTCCCACTCTTCTCTCCATTTGGACTGATCACTTTCGGGATGCCAAATGGCCATATTCTTTGTCCCCTCTAGGCTTGTCTATGCACAGGCCTTCTGCCTGGAATATTACCTGTCATCTCCTCACATCTGTCTCACTATCAGTAATGACAGTAATAGTGGTTATACTCTGTGCTAAGGAGGGCTTGCATGGATCCTTTCATTGAATCTTTACCACAACCCATAAGCACTGTAATTATTCCCGTTTCACAAATAAGGAAACAGAGGCTTAGCGAGCTTAAGAGCCCTGCTCAGGCTCACACAGCTATTAAGTGTAGTACGGGGCGTTGAAGCTAAATAGCCTGACTCCAGAGCCTGCTCTAGGCTGCAGTGCCTCCTAGCATTGAGGTACACATAGTCATGTGGCTAACTCTTACCCATCATTTAGACATCACTTGCTCCAGAAAACCTTCCTGGCCAGGTAGGTGCCCCTCCTGTGCCTTTTATTTCTCTCTTTACAGCATGTACAGTTTAACACCCCTGTTACCGCTTGTTTACTTGTCTGTATCCTCCACAAGCTTCAGAGGTCCCTAGGGGAGGACACTGTCTGTCCCTCTTGCCATTTTATCCCCAATATCTACTGGGAAGCTTGGTATTCAGTAGGAGCTCAGTACATGTTTGGGGAATAGGTAATCCTTTGACTAAACTTAGATTCACCGAAAACCCTGTGCAATTCTTTTGGCAGGAAAAGGTTAATTCTAGTGTTACTGATTCCTGACTTTAATGGAGGAAATAATTTGACAGCTTCTCCTTTTTGGAAGTACTACAGAATTATGTACTAGACCAAGGCTCTCTTGTGGTTAACAGGGCCTAGTCATATGAGTCAAGGTTATCACTCAATCAGACTTTTACTCACTCCAACTACCCCTCTTCCCCCTTAAACTCTTAAGATAAACCAGGACGTGGCTCGTTGTTTCACAGAAAGATTCACCAAAGGATTCTCATTTGTCATTTCACCTACTACCTAATATTATGTTGGTGCAAATTAATTGCAGTTTTTGCCATGAAAAGTAATTGCAAGGCTGGGTGTGGTGGCTCACGCCTATAATCCCAGCACTTCGGGAGGCCAAGGCAGGCATATCTAACTTGAGGTCAGGAGTTCGAGACCAGCATGGCTAACATGGTGAAACTCCGTCTCTACTGAAAATACAAAAATTAGCCAGGCGTGGTGGCAGACGCCTATAATCTCACCTACTCAGAAGGCTGAGGCAGGAGAATCACTTGAACCTGGGAGGTGGAGGTTGCAGTGAGCTGAGATTGAGCCATTGCACTCCATTCTGGGCGACAGAGCAAGAGTCCTCAAAAACAAAACAAAACAAAACAAAAACCAACAAACAAGAAAACGAACAAGAAAAGTAATTGCAAAACTGCGATTACTTTTGCACTAACCTAATACATATATTGAAGCTGGAAGAGACACTTGTCTGTAGCTCACCCAGTCCTTTTTAATTGAGAAAAAATTGAGGCTCATAGAGAGGCTCAAATTCATCCACTAGTTAGTGGCCAAGTCAGAGCTATAATTCACATCTTTCATTTAAATAATGAGCTTATTTGGTGCACTTTGACAACACGATTACTTTACAAAACTTTTTTTAACCTTCACATTGATAGGAATAAATGTGTTGTTTCTAAAGCAACACATAACTGTGTATAATTCATCTGAGATCAGCAGTGCAGAAATGAGAGAAGGTTTTTTAAAAAAAACTGTTTGTTGAAGTCTAACATTCAGAAAATTATGTAGTGCTTGATGACTTTTTTTTTTTTTTTTTAAAGACAGGGCCTTACTCTGTCACCCAGGCTGGAGTGCACTGGTGTGATTGTAGCTCACAGCAGCCTTGACCTCCTGAGCTCAAGTGATTCTCTCACCTCAGCCTCCCAAGTAGCTGGGACTATAGGCCCGTGCTACTATGCCTCGTTAATTTTTTCTTTTGTTTTGTAGAGATGGGGTCTCACCATGTTGCCCACACTGATTTGAACTCCTAGCCTCAAACAATCCTCCCACCTCAGTCTCCCAAGGCTCTGGGACTACAAGTGTGAGCCACTGTGCCTGACCCTGATGAATATTTATAAAGTGAATACACTCATGTAACCGGCACTCAAGTTAAGAAATAGGACATTGACCATGGGATATTTTTAGTATTGAATATATAATTATTTTGAATAATATAGTCTCACCTAAATCTGTTCTATAAAATTTATTATAGGTTTATAAGAGTAGGAGGTCATTACCAGGGTTGAAGAGGAGAAGGAAGTTTTGAGATGACAATTTCATTACCATGTACAACTCTCACAACTTCATAAGACAGTGTTTGAGGCATAAATTCCTTAGATTTTATGTAATAAAGATGCAGCTTACTATTTGTTTATTTGTTTGCACAAATAACATGCTATCAGGCTGATATTGTAAAGTCATAAACAGCAATACTTGTGTGACTCTAACTCATATTTTATAGTGATCGAAAATCGACTTAACAGCATTTTTTTGATAATTCACTACATGGGATTTGTAGGCATAGGTGTGTATTTTACTCATTTTAAAGGAAGGTGATATCTCAAATCTTTTATCAGTCGTGTATACACTGAGCTGTGGTGGGTTTGCATGGAGCTTATTATATATTTTTGCTTACTCTTTTTGGCAGACTTGAGTGTATTTCTGAGTGGACTGACTGGCATTAGGATGTCTGACCCTGAAGCTGCCCTGTCTCTGTTCTAAGCCAGCTACCCCATGCATTTGACCCCACTCATTAGTACAGGCTTTTTAAATGTCCGAGTCAACATTTTCCAACAAAGATTTCTATTCCCGATGTAGATGTTGCCCAGAACTTTGGAAAAATTATTTAACCTGAAACATTTTCTTCATTCCAATCCATAATTGCCATAATAATAATAAACATTGGGGGAATGAAACTTCTGCCTAAAATTGGATCAGCACGTTATACTTGTTTGAAAGGCACAAATATGTTCATTGTACAGTTCAACTAATAGAGCAGTCACTGGGCAATTTCTCGAAAAGTTCTTATGATCTAAAAAAGTTTCTTAGCCTAACAGATTTTTAATAACATCTAACATCCAAAGAAAGCTTCTTTTCCTATTCCCCATTTCTACTCAAGGATAAAATTTATCTAATTATTCAGAAGAATGGTTCAACTAACCTCAGCCCAGGAAAGAAAAAAAGTTCTTACCTGTTTTAAACTTTGTTCCTGCCGTCTAGAATAGCCCCTCCAGCCAGCAACATATTAGTCTGCTTAATTAACATGTATTGTGCCTTCCTCAAGGCCAAGCAGGGTCCAATTATGGGCTTCAGCTAATTTTACCGTTTTTCCTCTTTGTATCTCATTCTGCTTTCCCTTAGCTCCCTTGGCCTTATTGGCGCACAACAAAAGCTCAACAGGACACTAGCAGCAGCATGATAAAATTAAATAGAATGCCACAAAAAGGCCTGGGAATTTGAAAGGTGCCTCTTAACTTCAGCAGGGAAGCAGAGTAACACGCCGCTGTCTTTGGCTTGGAGAAGTTTGTGTGGCACATGCACGTGATGGCTGGTTGTTCTATTTGTTTGCTATTATGAAACACTATTTTTCTTTATATGATAACCATATCTAAGTGGGGTCACAATAGAGGGTACACATTTCCCAGTAAAGGAAAGTGTTGTCATCCTGTTGACGCCACTGAAAGCTGTTAGGGCTATTAATTTTGTTGTTCATTTAGGCATGCATGGTTGCCACAGCAACAACAATCTCATAGTTCCTTCAAGTCCTCTGTGCAGTGAGCATCTGTTGAGAGTCCTAAAAAGGTGTTATAGTTTCTCTCCATGTCACAGATTGAACCCCTTGCTTGCTCTCCTTATGAGCTACATATTTATCAAGACTCCCTAGAGAGAAGAGATTCTTTGCTGGAACCTGTCAAAGGAAAAATATAAATGAAAATGAAGGCATTTGTTTCCTGTAGCTGTTTCAGAAGACCTCAGAATGAGTGGTTTAGAAGTCAGATGATATTAAAGATCTTCTTGGTCAGCTGAAATGTGAGTAAGTCCTTGGCATAATTCACAGCCAATCTTTTATGCAGGGTGGCCAGGACACTGAGTATCCTGTGCAAAGCCAAAATTGTAAATTCTAGCCCAAACTCCCAGTGGTATCCAGTAATAGGGTACAACCTCTTGCCAGCTATTTTTGATAAGCCAAGACCTTTTCCTTAAGAATCACATAGGGTTCAGAATATATGTTTCTTAAATGGATGCATTTCCTCTCTCTCTGTGTCTGTCTCTTTCTTAACGAGCAGTTGATAGAGAAAGCTTATGTTTTCAAAAGCATTTGTTGGTACTGATAGACAATCATCTCTGAAGACACTACTCAATATCAGTCTTTGATCCTGTCCTAATTTATCTCATTAGCAAGTTATAGTCAGAATTGGAGAGGAGTTACAATTTCTAGGTAAATTACATACTAACCAAGTAAAAGGTGCCAAGACTGGTCAGGCTGTCTTTAGCTATTGAGAGGGGGTATTTTGAGTCCCTGTAGAATCCTTATTTAAAATTTACATGTAAATGTTAGGGCACCTGACTGAGCAAGTTTATCAAAACATCATTACAGTTTCCTCCTCCTTCTTTCATTATTCTGATCAAGATGATCATGAACAGATTTCTGTATTC
Organism: Sapajus apella; assembly: GCF_009761245.1. Taxonomy (NCBI): domain Eukaryota; kingdom Metazoa; phylum Chordata; class Mammalia; order Primates; family Cebidae; genus Sapajus; species Sapajus apella. Next base: position 299,142 of record NW_022436955.1, on the reverse strand, counting down.
ATTTCTGCAGAGAAGCTTACTCATTCCTCTTCAAAATTCTTTTATCTAATGATACCTATTGTTCAATCATAAGTAATATTTAACTGAAAATCTTTTACTTGGAGTAAATTATCTTTGAGATGGATTCAACTAAAGATTCTCTGTTGATTAAGTAATTGTCATTTTTCCTGTTGTGAGTTTGGAGAAGAAACTCCCAGGTTATATACTGTTTTTAGGCAAGAAGCCTGAGCCTGGGTTACCCTGCCTTTTATAAGACACTGAGTATGTCCTGAGGGCTTCTTTTTTGCAACTCTTTGTGGGGATTCTTGGGACCAATTTTTGTAAGACTCTCCTACCCAACCACCCTTTTTGGTATCTTTTTTTTTTTTCTTTCAGAGTTCTTCTCTTCATTTTGCTTATTTACTTCTCTAGGATAATAAGATTGTAGTACTTTTGAGCTGGAAAACACCTCCCACCTTCTCTTGTACATTCCTGTCCTCACAACTTGCAATGCTCAACTGTGCTCATGTTGTCTACTTTTAAACACTTGTATACATGGATATGGTAATAACCGAGCACAAACCAAACATTTTATTATATCCAATTTATTATGCCAATGTGGTTTTAATGAAACAGGCTTAATACAAATGAGAAGTTTTTTTTCTAACTCTGATTTTAATTCATACACTGACCCTGGAAAAACCTGTCTAATTGTGTTTTGTCTCAGTTTCTTTATCTGAAGGTGAGAATGGCCTTCTCTCATAACTTACTGAGTAAATGAGCTAATATATGTAAAGATTCCTTGGAATAGGTGAGGTACTATGTGTAAGCTATAGGGATATTCATCCATAATGTCTGTCTCTGGAATCCACATCAACCTGGTGACTTTAACTGTGACCTTAACCAAAGTGGCAAAATCCTATCAGAAATCTACTACAAAAATGTGCATTTTCTTTGACCAAACAATTTCACTACTAGAAATTTATACTACAGAAATATTCGTATGTGTGCATACAGTACCAAATATTAACTGAAGCATTGCAATTGAAAAGTTGGAAACTTAATTAGGTAGAAACTTAACTTTCTATCAGTAGGAAGAAAGCTAAATAAATATCCATATAATATGCTGCCATTATAAACAAATAAGGTTGATGTATTCTAAAATGGCATAAAAATATCTTCAAGACATATGTTATATGAAAAAGCAATTCATTAAATAGTATATAGTGTATGATCCCATTTATGCTAAAGAAATGTAAACCCCACACAGAAAGGAAACAAAGCCACACCTATACATGTGAATACATTTGTATGTAAATTTGCAGTGTCCCTATGTCATTGAGCATCTCTCTCTCATTGTATTATGTAGTGTGGAGAGTAGAGGTTAAGGTTGAGTTCTGGAGTTACACTGACTGGCTTCGAATCCTGCCATGACACCTACTACGTGTGTAACTGTGGATAAATCACAACTCTTCTATGCTTCATTTTCCCACCTCTAGAATGGGTTTGTCAATTTCGGCTAACTCGAAAATTTTAAATGCATAGAAAATAATCTAGAATACTTTTGATTACCCTGAGACACAGCAGGGTAGCTGGAAATATGAAGTTCCTTTTAAAGTACCCAACTCTACACAATGCAAATAATACTGAATAAAGCTAATCTGCTTCTATACGACAGCATGGGAAAGCTCAGAAAAAAATATAAATTTTGGGAAATGCAACCACGAACTGGAAGGATAGGGAGAAACAGCCAACATCTGGGTGTGTGAGCATCAAGAATGTGACAGAGGCTTTTCTGGCAGAACTATGGGAAAATCCATTGTCTGAAGAGGAAGAATCATGAAGGGGGCTTGTGTCTCCACCCCAGAAGGATCCAGTGATCTTATATGTGGCTTTCCTCTCAGCTCTATGTATCCACTCCAGCTCATTTCCTCCTGTATTCTACTATCTGTACTGCGTAAATTCCCCCTGAGAAGAAGGCAAACCTTCCCTCCAGGGAGGTCAAGGAGGATTGCACTGATTTGCTTCATGCAAACAGCTTCCCAGGGAGGGAGCTTTTGCTCTCCCTGCTGTGTGGATAGATTGAGGAGCCCCCAAGGCTTGGCAGCAGGTCAGTGCGCAGCCAAGCTTCCAGAACCAGAGAGAGGCATAGCTTTTTATCTGAACCTAATTTCTTTTCCAGAAGACCGTTCAGTCCTCTTGTTCTTACTTGAATTTAATCTCCATGGATCCACAATTTTGTTTGGTGGATCTATCTAGAAAAATCCACAATTGAAGGGCTTTTGGTCCTTGGCTGACTCACAGAGACCAGTCCCTTTACAGATGAGGAACCAGGGCTTCAGAGAGTCTAGTGACCAGCCAAGGTCAAGAGGCCACTTTGTGAACTGCTGAACTAGAAACAGTCACCAGTCTTCATTCAGGAGTCTTTCCATCATACTAACACATATTTATTAGCAAGAAAAATCTGCTCAAAAAGAATTCACTCTCCTAGAAGAAAGATTTTAGATATTGTAGGTCAAAGAAAGTATAGAGATCATGTCATATAGGCCTCTGAAAGAGATTTATTGTTCTTAAGTCCTCCCTCCCCTTATTTTACTTAAAATGTTGTCTGTCTTGGCATAGTTGTGAATCCAAGTTGTATTCTACTGGGTGAGCCTGTGTGTGTACCTAGGGGTGATGTCAGTGTGGCTCCCTAAAGATTTCAAAAGGATGACTCCTCTTGGGTTTTATTCTGTAGTAAAAAAAATCTGTGGTGGTTTTCGTTTTCCTTGTCTTATAAGCTAGAGGAGTCAGCCAGGAGGCCACTGCCTCCTGATTTTCTATGTGGTCATTATCCATACTCCATTCAGAGCACATTTAAGACCACTGGATCTCAAATGATCCCTCAGGGACTGTTCATGTGGTTATCTGTGGGGAGGGAAATGGGGAGGTATGCAGGCAAGCAACACTAACCAAAATATTTCTTCAGAAAGCTCGCATACTTCCAATGTGAATTCACCTCTGGAAGACTGCCATATGTTCTCTTTTAAGGTTCCATGTCCTTTATGTCACTGAACTACTCCTTCTTATTCTACTGTGTAGTATAGAGAGTAGAGATGAAGATAATGGGTTCTGGAATTGGACTGACTTTAAATCCTAGCTCTGCATTTACTAATTTTGTGATTATGGATAAATGACTTAATCTTTCTGTTTGTTTCCTATCTATAAATTGATTTGAAAATTTTATCTCACACAAATGACTGATGTGAGAACTAACTAGATATAGTACAGACACGAATGAGAGAGCACTTGGCATGTGGTAGCCACTCAGTGAATGTTGCCTCTAATCCTTAACATCTGCTCATGCAGCCCAGCATTGTGGAAAGAACATTAGACTGATGGGTCAGGAGACACAGGATCTGTTCTAGGATCTTGCTTCCAGGTAGCTACATGAACTTGAGACAGTCACTTGATCCCAACTCAGAATTTAGACATGGATGCAAGTATTTGTTCCAACCTCTCATTTAACAAATAAAATTGGGTCTTGGAGAAAGGAAGAGACTCATCCGAAGTCCCCAGGGAGTCAATGCCCAGGCCAGGATCAGCCAGCAGCACTTTCTTGACTTTTGTCCCATAGCTTTTCCTATCATTCCTCTGGAGACAGAAGACTTTGCCAAGTGGTCCAAGCTTTGCTGAAGACCTAAGGACTTTGGGATTGATAGGCAAGTGGTTCCTAATATGCTCTCTTGGGGTTGCAGCCATCCCAGAAGCAGCAGCCAGCATTTCTACTATGTCATGGTTGCCATGACTATAACTATAGAGCAGTAACTTTAAGATGCTACTGGGTGAGAGACACTGCATCTACAGACTACCCAGTAAACTCATTCCAGGCCAACAGGTCAAGGTTGGGTAAGCTCATAGAGCCCAACGGCTTAATAATTGCCCATGTTTCTTCTTTCTCCTTCTTGGCTCCTGCCAGAGACACTTAAAGTGACATTATCTCTATCTTATGCTACAGAAGTCTCCTTTTATGCTCTCATTACAGGCCATTGTCACTCTTCTCCTCTTCTCCTCTCACTCCCACACAGATTATGAGATCACAGGCTGACCATATTATCCACTCTTGGGTACATGGCTTTGACCTGCAAGATCCCCTTTCTGTTCCACAGTCTGACCACAGCAGACACTCAGCAAAACCAGTCCTATTCAGAGCTGCTGGGTAGGTACGTTTGAGTCTGCTGCAGGGAACTCACAACCACCTCTTTTCTCAGGTGCTCTGTCCTGGGAAAGTGGGGCTTTATTTATAAGTTCCTGACGTACGGCTGCCTTTTTTCAGAGATGCCCTGCCCAGCAAGGAGGTAGTCTAGTCACAGTTTGCCAGCAGAGGTGTTGCTGAGCTGCCACAGGCTCTGCCCAGCTGCTGTGTAAACTTCCTCATGGTTTTGTTTACAGAGGTACAGTTAGAACTGCCTCGGTAATGACGGTCTGCCTCAGGGATGGTGGATTGCCTCAGTGATGGTGGATTGCCTCAGTGATGGTGGATTGCCTCGGTAATGGTGGACAGCCTTGGTAGTGGTGGACTGCCTCAGTAATGGCAGATGCCCTTCCCCCCACCAAACTGGATTGCTTAGGGTCCAGCTGAGCTTGCTGCAAAACAGAGCATTTCAGATTGCTGGTCTTTGTAGGGGTGGGACCCGCTGAGCCAGATAACCTGGCTTCCTGTTTCAGCCCCCTCTTTTTCAGTTGAATGGGCAGCTCTGTCTCCCAGGCATTCCAGGTGCCAGTTGAGACGGCGCCCAGATTTGCGTGAGTTTTTGTGGGAAAACCCACGGCACAGGCAGCTGTGCTAGAAACTTGTGGTGTAATTTTCGGCCGGGAATCTCCTGGTCTGTGGGCAGTAAAAACTCGTTTGGAAATGCAGTGATCACTCATCCTCTGGTTGTTCTCGGGGAACAGCTCTGGGAACTGCACTCCAGAGCTGTTCCTATTCAGCCATTTTTGATCTTCCCCCTCCTTAAGTAAGGTAAGTTGTCAGAATACGAGGTGTGGGTAATCTTGCTTAACCCAAATGTAGGGCTCTTATGTGAGGTGGTTTCTTAAATTTCCTAAACAATTTAAAATGGAACAGAAAGCAGTTCCCTAAAACATGATTTATGCAGAATGGCTTTTATGTATAGATATATGAAGCAAGAATTGAAGTGTGTGTTATACTGTCTTAAAAAAATCAATCTAATAAAGACAGTGGGGGCTCCTATGTTTTCTGCTGTATGAATCTAATCATGCAATAATAAAACTGCAGAACAGTTAGTGGGGAAAAAAACCCAAAAAAACAGTCCTGTACTCATCACTCTAAATATATACCAGGCTTTTGTCTTGGGAATAGTACATATATTACACTTCTCCATCAATTCTTGCTCAGTCCTCACAGATTGACTATTACCATTTCTATAAAACCCATAATGGTCCCCTCACTTAGAAGTGGACTTCTGTTCCTCAGAACTTAGAACAAGCACTTGCCACAGGTCTGTAGAGGTTCTACTTCCTTCAACACACTTCTTAACAACCACATACTGGGCCTCTTTTTTTTTTGGAGAGAGTCTTGCTCTGTCACCCAGGCTGGAGTGCAGTGGCATGCTTACAGCTGACTGCCACCTTGACCTTGTGGGCTCAAGTGATCCTTCCACCTCAGCCTCCCTAGTAGCTTCTACAGGCATGTGCCAGCATGCCTGGCTAATTTTTATATGTATTGTAGAGATGGGATTCTGCTATGTTGCCCAGGTTGGTCTTGAACTCCTGGGGTCAAGTGATCCGCCTGCCTCAGCCTCCAAAGTGCTGGGATTACAGGTGTGAGCCACCACGTCTGGCCATACTGGACTTCTTTTTATCCCCCAAAGCATTTAGCAGAGTTCCTTGTCCAATACAGAAACTCAGTTGGACCTTCTTGAGCAATTGTTGGCTGGTTGGTGGAGTTGGAGTAAGGGGCTCAAGGCTTAATAAAAAGGTTATTTCTTCATAATCCAGAAATGTTTTATCCTCAAGTGTATTGTTAGTCCTTGGTAAATCAGCCAGCCACACATCTTTCTCTAGTTACAGCCATTCTAAGGCTTCTTGAAGCATAGTTGTTAATGCCTAGTTGTTTTGAGAATGCAACTTTTTAGAAATCTGGTGTGACACATTTTTGAAATTAAAGTCAATTAAAATTAATTTTACTCTTTTTTTTTTTTTTAGTGGCAGAAACTGACAGTCCAAGATGAACAAACGAAAAAATTTACACCCTTTAAAAAACTCAAGTAAGAGTTTATGGATGTTAAAGAAAGGTAGGAAGAGTGAAGGAGTCTGGAGTTTTCACTCATTGACTCACTCATTCACTTACCCAATCAGCAAACATATACGTGCAGCTTGATTTCCTGTATTTCAGGAGGAAACAGTGTTATTTAGTTTATGCAAAATTCTGTATAGCCCTCTGCTAGAGCCTTATGCCTCTAAAATTCTGTTTGCTAAAATAGTGTTCACAAGTAGCTTGTGTTCACAAACCAAAGTCAATGTTTCCCTAAGATCAAATTCTCTGCGACAAATTTTATCCCCAGATTCAGGAAAAAAATGAGAAGAATGCAAAGATTAATCCTTGGAGGCCCTTAAATAAGCCTTTCTTCCCCTATTTTCTGTTTGCTTTTTAAGTTTTGTATTCAGAGGATAATAGGTGAACCCTTCCATGGCTAAAACACATGTAAATTGAAACCAGTGTTCAGGCCAGTAATTAAAGTGGGGTACTCGCTTGGTTATTTACTTTCTAGCTCCAAGATTGTGAGTTCAGTTCCTCTTCAAGCTGCACTGTTTTTCTTTCTTCCTTTTCTTTTCTTTCTTTCCTTCTTTTTTTTTTTTTTTTTTTTAGTCACAGAGATTAAAGCAAACTGAATTTACAATAGCATCTTGTGAAAGGAGAGGGGTAAGAGCTACAGTGGTTTTAGTAAATAATGCACTTTGATGTCTCCAACTTGAAATCCATATTTTGAGAGCCCTGATGCATGTAAATAGTATCTGGAATAAATTTTTAAGTCTTAAAGCTGGTGCCATTTGCAGAAAATAATGCCTGTGGACAGTGAATATTAACATTCCTCTCACATCTCTCCGCTCTATCTTACAATCAAGTGCGTCTATTCGTCTCTGTGAAGCTTGTGTAGCGTACATGCCACATGACCATGGTGTGTCCACTCTTCTTTTGGTGCTGGCCACCAAGTTATTTATAGCTGGTAATCTTGGCTTTTGAGGCTTTGGGCCATTCCTTTATTTTGGGTAAGAAAAAGGTAGGAGAAAAAGACTTCGTAGGAACACCTTGTTTTCTATAAAGCAATGGAGCCATTTAGAGAGCCCCTTCTTTTGACCATCAAAAAACACCTTGCTTTCTATAAAACAGTGGAGCCATTTCAAGACCCCCTCTTTTGACCACCAGAAAGGACAGTAAGGTCTAGGTGTAGTGAAGGATTTATGTCTGTGGGGTGGACTCTGTTGGTCCCTCCAGTTTACATTCAGGTTCATCTGCTGTGGTACCACTTTGGAAATTTCATGGACCTTTGACCATATTCACAAGCGGCTGGACAGCAAGAAGCTTTGAAATCCAATAAATGTCAAAATCCAAGAACAGATTTCAAAGATTACTTTTCTGCTAAGATCTCAAGACAAAATTCCTTTTGTTCCTGCCGTGGAGGCCCTTAGGTCGTACAGGGCATTTGTATCCAACAAGGTCTCAGGATCTCTTATTTCTTCTGCTATCACATTGTGTTTGTGATGTCATGAGTGGTTACCATGGAAGTAATTATCATGATGTGGGAGATGTGTGAATTCAGGTGTGGAGAAACTTAGCAGCAAGAGATGGGTTTGTGAGAAAAAAAGAAATCTCCTTTCATACCAACTTCCTTAGTAACAAAAGGGTAAAGCAGAAAAAAAGGGAAAGTAAATACAATGACTGAAATTTAGCTTTTGAACAGCATGTCTTTTATGCTTTGCGTGACATATTGGAAAGTCTTTTATTTATTTGTTTTTTTAAAAATTACATTTTGATCACATACCTTGGAGTATGGTGTTAAAAATAAATGTTATGTTCTTTCTTGGAGGAAAAAAAAATGGCTTGTATAGCAGAAGAGAATTCGGTATTATGAAGTCCAAGGAGAATAGGAAAATCTTTTGAGTGATACACCAGGAAGCTTAAAGGTGATAGGTTTTTGCCCAGTTGGAAAAAATAAAAAGCTGCTGCAATCTGCAAAACACTACAAAAATAAGATGCAGCCAAGCTAGCAATGCAGCCAGACTGACTTGCTGCTGGCATTTGACAAGCTAGGGAAATGAGACTGCAAAAATCCACAGGGAATTCTTTTCCCCTTCATGTTAATGAAGTACTGTACATTTCTTTCTTGGGACTAGGGGCAGTGGGGGTGAGGACCCAGGTGCTGCTGAGCAAGTATTTTAAGGAAATGATCCAGAATCCCCTGCCTCTGGCTTAGAATAATCAATGTCATTACTGCTTGTTTGGAAGCTTTGTCTTTTCTTGGAAAGGACCCAGGGCTGGCAAGCTCAAGTAGTCAGTGTGGTGACAGGTGAGAGAGGGACCCTGCCGAGGCAAGCGCAGGGAGGCTGAACGCCCTTGAGTGCCAGATTCTGAGTGATAGACCTGGGTTCAAGTCACAGCTTTGCCCCTATGGATTTTTTCTTTGACCTTCACCAAGGTCCTTAATTGCCCTGCTTTCTTAACCTGTTAATCAAAGGAGACTGTCATAACAATAAATAGGTTGGACATAAAACATATATTTTTATTCAGGCTACAGATGCAAGGGATTAGACCTTATTACGGGTTCTGTGTCAGCACAGAGATATTTGGTTGTTTTATTGTCACATGGTATCTTTCATGACCTTCGGTGTGCAAGTTGGCACTTTGTTTGGTGAGAATTGATACTGGCAGCTAACACTCAGTGGCACTACTTTGGTGAAAGGAGGATAATGGCCCTAGGCCAGGGTCAGTTCCTATAAGGTCAAGTGCAAACTCCCTAGCCTGGTGTTTGAGGCCTGCCCTAATTACTCCCCAACTAAGCTTCCCAATCTCATTTCCTTACTCCATCAAGTGTGCCCTTTGCCTTGGTCAAATCTGATTTGTCACTGGATATGCCTCTGGTCTTCCTTGCAGTTGTTTCTTCTGTTCTTACCCAATCAACTCGAGCTCGTCTCTGCGCAGCTAGTTTCTGCCCCATCCTATATTGATCCCTCCTTGTTATCAGCACCTCCTACTCCTGAATATATGTGTTGTGCAGGTCGTGCACAGCACAAGGATGTCAGCTCAGTGTGGGGGGACATGAGCTTAAATCCAGAATCCAGCCAAGTCTTATATCCTGCTGACTGAGGTACTGTGTCTGCCTGGAGGAAAGGCACTTTTTTGTAATTAGAAAAAAGGCATTGGAAAGGGTAGAGGTGACTCTGTGTGTATTGGTAGAGTTAACTTTTCATCTATGTTCTACATTTTCTTGAAATTATATGCTCCTTGAGGACTGAGGATTTGATTTTTTGTAGATATTGCACATGAAATACATGATTTTGTTTTGACTTATAACGAATACAGTGAGTTCTGAGTAAGAGATGGTACTGGAAGCTACTTGAGGACTGAGCTTACCCATATCTCTACCTGTCAATCCATCCCCCATAAATACTCGCGAGCTTACTTATCTGTAGCAACAGTGGGGAAACATCAGTACCATTCTCTTTTGAAAATTCTTCAGTGCCTATTTTGGTTTCTATGCAGTCCAAGTTGGAAGTGAGATAGTTTCCCCTCTGAGGACTCAGACTGGGTTTTAGATGAGGCTCTTGGGTCTGGGCCGGCATTTTCACTCTTCCTAGAGCAACATTGCACTGGGGCTTTGTGGTGGGTCAGAAAAGTGGGCCTGTAACTTACTGCTCACAGAAGAGTCAGGCTGTGCTCTGTGTGCTGAGGACATCAGGAGGAGAGCCATGTGGCTCTATCCTCATGGCATTCCTGGATCATAAGTGAGGAAACAGACATGTAAGCAAGTGGCCATAAAGCAATACAAGAGGCACTATAGCAGCAGGAGCTCACAGAGAGGCCTATGGGGTCACCATGGGGCAGCAGAGACCTGTCTCCCTGCATGGGGGCAGGCACAGGTGGAGTGACTGGAGAGAGAAGGTGGCTTTAAGTGGTAATATAAAGCAATCTGGTTCATGTCTGCATCTTCCATTGCAGTCTGTGTACAGATGACTCTCAAAATGCGTGTCTCCATCCCAGACCCATCCATCACTGTTATTTCCACTTGGAAGCTTCAAAGGCTCTCGAGGCCCATTCTGTCCCAAACAGATCTCAGGATCTTTTCACCCAAATCCAATCATCTTCCGGTGTTCCATCTTTCCAGATGGCACCACCCATCCATCTGCCTTGGTAAACTGGCTTGGTCAGTTCATTTGCTCCGTTCTCAGCTCCCGGTCCAAGTTGGCATTCGTGTGTCTTGCCTGGAATGGAGGCAGTACCTGCCTCCTCAATGGGCCCCCGACATTCACCCTGAGCCCTCCAGCCCTTCTCATTGCAGCTGGAATGACTGTTACGAAATGCAAATCTGCTCACGTCACATGCTCCCCAAACTACCTCCCTCCCCACGCTTAAAACCTCTTAATGCCTTCTAATTTCTCTTAGGATAAAGACTCAAATCCTCAGCAAGGCCTCTAAGGCCCCTCATGATCTGTCCTCTGGAGACCTTCCCAGTGCCCCCAGCTCTGTCCTGAATGGCACCAGCCTGCTCACAGGCCCCCAGCCCAGGCAGCCTTCTCAGCCTGGAATGTTCTCTCCTGTTGCTGCCACCCTCCCCTCTCACCTGTTACCTAATTCATCCCTTCTCATTTTTTAGATTTCAGCTCAAATATCATTTCTTCAGGGAAATCTCCCTGGATCCTCTTGACTGCTTCAGCCCTTCTTCCTAGCATGTCTCAGAGCACATTTCCTTATCAAATATCTCGATTTGTAATCACACATTTATTTATGTGGTTATCTGATTGATGTCTGTTTTCCCCGGAAGTTGGGAGCTCCAGGATCCTGGCTGGGTTTGCCTTTACTACACTTCCAGTGCCCAGTGTGGTGTTTCATACACCTTAGAGTCTCAAGTAAACATGCACTGAATGAATAGGTGCATGAAGGTTGTTCAGGAAGAGAGAGCCACCTCTTGGGGCTGCCATGTTGGTTATGTGAGAGGAAACAGCTAGAAGTGAGTTTGGGAACAAGCCTAAGGCTGAGATGATGCCCTCTAGGTACAGGGGCACTGTGCAGCCTGCAACCCAAGGACGTGACTGGCCAAGGGCTGTGTTTTAGAGAAGAAGCTCTGAGAAGAGTGTGGGTGGAGGTGTGGAGGGTAATGCGTCTTGGGACCAGGGAGACACATTAGGAGGCATCTGATGCGGATTACGGGAATCAGGGCAGCAAATGAGAATGGAGAGATGGGGACAAATGGATTTAGTATTCTCCATTTCCGTTTTCCTTCTCCTGGAAGGCAGCAAGGGACCAAGGAGCTTTACATGATTTCAACATTTTTAACCTTCCTGACCTGAACCTCACCAAAGGACAGGGGGAAAGTGAGAGGGGATTTGGAGTCAGTGCAGTAGTGGGCAGTGGCAGAGTCACCAATCTGTGTTTTTTTTTCCTTTCTTAGGCAAATGTGGCCTGTTGGAAGGTTGGGAGGTATGTGAGTCCATTTGGGCTGCTGTAACAAAGTGTCATGGACAGAGTGGCTTTTGAATGACAGGCACTTATTTCCCACAGTTCTGGAGGCTGGGAAGGAAGTCTGAGAGCAGGGTACCAGCATGATGAGGTTCCTGTGAGGACTCCTCTGGGTTGTAAGCAGCTGACTCTCATTGCACCCTTACCTGACAGAAAGAGAGCAAGCTAGCTCTCTGACCTCTTCTAAGGGCATGAATTTCACCCATGAAGGCTTCACCTTCATGACCTAAATACCTCCCAAAGAGGCCCCACCTCCAAACACCGTCACATTGGGGGTGAGATTTCAGCATATGAATTTGGAGGGGACACAGACATTCAGTGCGTAACAGTAGGAGAGAGGTCCTTCAAGACCTGCTGCCCTGAGCTGATGGTGAGTTGGTATGTGAGAGGTTGTGACATCCAGGGAAATGCCTTTTGGGTTGGACATTTCTGGTCCTCCTGACCTGATCTGAGGTGTGCATGATGGTGGCTCATCTTCACTGAGATCTCTCAAGTGTCTTATAATAAAGAATATTTTGAGAGGCTGATAGTACCAAGGGCAAAGTGGGCTTGGGACCAGGGAGACACATAATACGTAAGGAAAAGTATTTGCCTCACCCTAGGTTTGGAGCCACACCTATTTTGCTATTCTTGTTAATGGTTCCTATAGTCTGAATGACAGAGATAACACTAGGGTGGTGTATTGGTTGAATTGGATAGAATGCAAAACTTGGTGCTACTAAATTTTAGCTTTTCAAGAATAGGTGTTTTATAGATCTAGCACCCTCTTCTAGAATGTGACTGATATAAAAGTACTGTCATGTTAATAGAGTTCATGGCTAATGTAGCTTATGTTGTTTGCCATTTTCACCACATTTTAACTGCAAATTATAAATTTTAACGCTACATTTGGGCGTACAAGCTGCACATTGCCTATTTCTGGCCAGCTCAGTTCATGTAGGCTCCTGTAGGCATGGCATGCCTGGAGTTGTGCAAGGTGGCACCCCTGCCCATGGAGTGTGCAAGGTGGGCATTAGCCTTATTTTGCTGGCTTAGAATGGTAAATGCCTTATTCAATGTCATGTGACGAGTAAATATTGGCACGGCTGTTAGGTCCCAGCTTTAGGATCTAAGTCTAGTTTTCTGTTTGTTTCTCTGTAGTTTTAGAGACAGCGTCTTTGTCACCCAGACTGGAGTGCCGCGGCATGATCATAGCTCACTGCAGCCTCAGCCTCCTGGGCTCAAGCTATCTTCCAACCTCAGCATCCTGGATAGCTGGGACTATGGGTACCCACCCCACACCCGGCTAATTTTCATTTATTTATTTTTTGTATGGATGAGGTCTTACTATGTTGCCCAAGCTGGTCTTGAACTTGTGGCCTCAAATGATCCTCCCACTTTGGCCTCCCATAGTGCTGGGATTTAAGGCGTGAGCCACCACACTTGGCCCTAAAAGTAGTATTAATTTTTCTATACTTCATTGTCTCCTGGCTGATGCGTGAGTGAGTAAGTACCTGAGTGAGTAGGGTAAAGGTGAAGCCTCGTTTCAAGAGTCAGATACACACACATGATATGATTTGTTTTGCAGGCTCCTGAACTCCACTGGCAGAAGCAGCTGCCCAAATCTGCAGCCCTTTCCCTGGATCTCACCCATTCTCATTGTGGGCCGGGGCCTGTGGGGTGGGCCCAGATGACATGGCCTTGGGCGTCTCTGCACTTTCCTTCCTGAATCCCTTGCATCTTCCTGGTTACTCCTCCTTTGCCTCTCCTGTTCCTTGCTTCTAGCTCCTAACAGGCCTTCTTCTTCCGCAAAGTGTGCATGAATAAAGTAGAAAATTATAATTTCAGTAGGGAGGTATAAAAGATAAAACAGCCTTTACAACACAAAGGAATTAGTCTATAAGGGTGGAATTTTTGGCTAGGTTGGAGAGTCATGAATCTGTGGATCTTTATGTGGGAGAGCAGGAAAGAACCATACAAATCGCATAATGCAGATGAGGAAATAGAGGCCCCAGAGAGTTAGTGGGATTGCTGGGTGCCAGAATCCACAGTTTTCCCATTCTATTAGGTTAGTGCAAAAGTAACTGTGGTTTTTGCCAATACTTTTAATGGCAAAAACTACAGTTACTTTTGCACCAACCAAATATCATATTTTCTTGATTCATTTTAAGTTGGGGTCTTCCCTGACATCTTTTTCGCCTTACCTGGCTGAGAGTGGCCCTGCATTTTGACCATGTAGTCCCCATCTTTGGGGGAGCAGGAGGGCAGTGTGAAGGGGGAGAGGCAGTTTGGCCAGCAGTGTGACTCTGGCGTGACCCAGGATCCGTGCTTTTAAATGCCATTATGAAATGCAGCTCAGTGGAGAGCTCAGCCTCTTCCCATCAGACTAATGCAGCCACGGTGGAGAGGCGGGGTACTAGCTGGCTGCCTGGCAATCGCCTGGAGCTGGGCAGAGGGATTACGCCCGCTCAGGCAGCCTCATCACCGTAATAAAATGGGAGTTATGCTTATCGACTCATCAGGACTGCCCATTTAGACGATTACCCCATTTCCAATCCCATTTCTAGAGAAAAGAGGATTGCTGGACACTTCCTCCCACCCCCACCCCCTGGCAGGACTGTGTTTAGTGATGGCTTCTGGAGGAGACATACTGGAGACAGGCACTCAATGGACTGAGAGTTCTACTCTCTTTGTCTTTCAGAGCTGACAAGCATAGCAGGACAGCCATCCCCTGAGAGACAGGAGAGGAGGAGAAGCAACCCAGCAGGGGCCTGGAGCAGCTGGCTGGTGTCAGTAATTTCCTGCAGGAGGCTCTGCCGGCCGAGCACACGTCACCCTTCTGTTGCTCCTCTGTGTTCTCCCTTGTGCTACTAAAATAAGCTAATGTAACTCCTGGGCTGTGCTAAGCTAAATGCAGTTATTTAACCTCATCTCTATGGAACCCAGGTCTAAAGCAGCAGCATCTATTTGGAACAAGATGGGGAGGAGGTAAGCCCCAAACATTCCTGAGCAGCAGGAATACAAATTACCAAGTTTCTCTTTCTGCACAGAAGAGCCTTCTGGGCCCTTGCTGGAGACCACTGACTTTTACTTAACACGTAGGTCTAGCTTGGTGAACTGCTTTCTGACACCTGAACAGATCGGAAGCAGGAAATCGAAGGTGAGGAAAGACTGCCACAAGCAGGAGCCAAGATTTAAGAGCCAAACCAAGGCGGTGACATTCATGGGGACAACTGTGGATGGGAATCCTGCTCAAAGGAGGATGTTGGATGAAATGCTCCTAAGGCCCCTTCCAACTTTTCAGTTCATGGCTCTGAGTGTCCCTGGTTTGACTGTGATGGTGAAGGCAGAGAAAAGGGAGAGGGAGGCCTCTGTGGGGAGCTGGTGCCCAGCAGGAAGTGTGGCTCTGTGTTTGGAGAAGGCCCTGAGTTTTAGTGCTCAGGAGTACTTACCTGCTTTTGCTGGAGTCCTCCAGGCTCGATATGTGCTCTCGACCTCCACTTCTTTTTTTTTTGGCCAGCAAGAGCGAATTCGTGCTCTTCTTCATGAAGGTGGATGTTTCCAGAAGAAATTTTGTGATGTTCTTTGCAGAGACGTGGATGGAGTTGGAAGCCCTTATCCTCAGCAAACTAACGCAGGAACAGAAAACCAAACACTGCATGTCCTTACTTATTAGTAGGAGCTGAATGATGAGAACACATGGACACTTGCAGGGAAATAACTCACACTGGGGCCTATCAGACCTGCGGGGTTGTGGGGAGAGGGAGAGAATCAGGAAGAATGGCTAATGGATGCTGGGCTTAATATCTAGGTGATGGGATGATCTGTGCAGCAAACCACCATGGCACATGTTTACCTGTGTAACATACCTGGACATCGTGCACATACATCCTGGAACTTAAAATAAAAGTTGAAGAAAAAAAAGAAAACATTTTGTGAAGTCTGGAGGTGTAATGGACAGACATGGGCTTAGGGTGAGACAGGCCCATGTTCAGATCCTTGCTTCCCCAGTAAGCTAGAGGGGAGACTGGCAAAATCACTGAACCTCAGTTTCTCCACTTGGACATCTGCCATAGAAATGGTACATCATGCGTCGTCCTGGCTGTGACCTTTGGTAGCTCATCACTGCCCTTCTTACTGTTCTCAGGGTAAACTCCTTTCCAGGCAGAATTGCCAATATGCCTGGTAAAAAAATTTGAATTTCAGATAAACACTGAATAATTTTTTAGTATAATGATGCTCCAAATATCGCATGGGATATACTTAACACTAAAAAAAATCATTGTTTATCTGAAATTCAGATTTAAGTGGGCAACCTGCATTTTTAAATAAACCTTTAATTTTAGAATCATTTTAGATTTACAGAAAAAATTCTAAAGATAGTGCAGAGTTACCACATACCCCACACCCGGTTTCTCCTATAACTATATCTTACATCAAGCTGAGTGCAGTGGCACATGTTTGTAATCCCAGATTCTCAGGAGGCTGAGGTGGGAGGATCACTGGAGTCCAGGAGTTCGAGGCTGCAGTGAGCCGTGATGGTGCCACTGCACTCCAGCCTGAGTGACAGAGTAAGATGCTGTCTCTTAAAAAGAAAAAAAATCTTATGTCAGTGTGATACATTTGTCACAATTAATGAACTAAGATTGATATATTATCATTAACTAAAGTCCATACTTCATTAGATTTTCCCTAATGTCCTTTTCTATTCCAGGATCCTGTCCAGGACACTGTATCACATATAGTTGTCAAATCTCCTTAGCTCCTCTTGGCTGTGACAGTGTCTTAGACTTCCCTTGTTTTTAATGACCTTGACCGTTTTGAGGCGTACTGGTTGAGGGTTTTGTAGAATCCTCCTTAGTTTGGCCTGTCGGTTGTTTTCCTCATGATTAGGCTGGGGTAATGTGTTTTTGGGAGGAAGACCACAGAGGTCAAGAGCCATTCTCATCACATCTTATTAAGGATCTGTACTGTCCATATGACTTATCACGTCAATGTTGACCTTGATCACCTGGCTAAGGTAGTGTTCATCAGGTTTAGCAACCAGTGTTTTCATTTGCTAAATCTGTACTCGATTCCAGCCCTGTCAATCTTTCATGACCAGACCCTTGCTCACTGCTGCAGACATTTTTCTGTTCCAACCATAGTGAACTGCTAACAATTCCCCTAATGAACTGCACTCTGTCTCTCTTACTGCCAGGCCTTAGGGCTTGTTCTTTCCTTTGCCTGGAATGTTCTACTCCCCCACAACCTCCCGTCCACACCTCCCTTCACCTGATTAACTTACTTTTCAGTAGGGCTTCAGTCTCACTCCCTCCAGGAAGATTTCCATTTAAGTCTCACTCCCTCCGGGAAGATTTCTTGCACGCTACTCTGCCAAGATGAGGTTAGGTGTTGCTTCTCTGCCCTGGTCCTACTCTTGTGATATTTACCACCCTGTAGTTATGATCTGTTTGCTTGTCTCCCTGACCCCAGTGCATTCCTGACATCTTACACAGTCCCTGTTGGAACTCAATAAATAATTGCTGAATAAATGAATGGTTATACCAGGCACTTCAGGTAAAGCCTTTAACATACTATCGCCTTATAAACAGTGGCTGCTCAGTAAATACTTGCTTTTTCCAATGTAGGAAAAATAATCTTCCCTAGATGTGAGCAACTGTATTAAGTTTGTGCTTGCCTGACACCCACAGCACATGCCCCTAGCCGGAGAAGAGATTCTGAAACACTGGTCTCCTAGGATTCCCTGAGAGCCACAGTTACCTGCATCAAAGTATCAAGGAGGCCACTTAATGACAGAGATGTTGGGCTAAGCAGGCTACTTTCATTCAGTTTGCAGATTAAAAAGGCATCTTTCTCTCAGTGGAGAAACTTTGAATTATGAACCCCTTGGCCCAGATTTCCATGGTTGGGCATCCTGACCCATTGTTTTTTAGTGGAAAGGACAAAGGGACCCATCCCCTTCTCTTTTTGCTGCTCATGTACCGCACACATGTAAATGACTTGTGTGCCTATTGTTGCTTGTCCTTGATGATGAGTACACTTATACGTTGATGTATTTATTAGCGTTTTTCTTTTCACAAATCCAGTGTAGTTGTGACCCTCACCCCTGAGACCCAAAGGAAGGAGACACCTCATAGGTGGTCTCAGGAATCTGTGATGAACTTTAGGAGTAATTATAATGTCTTTCATTTCTTATTACTTCATGCCAGGTATTTTATCTACCTCACCTCTAATCCTTTCAATAACCTTGCATGTTAGGAATTACTGCCATATTACAAATGAGAAAGCTAAGGTTTGGGGTGCTTAAGAAATTTTCCCAGGCCGGGCGCGGTGGCTCAAGCCTGTAATCCCAGCACTTTGGTAGGCCGAGGCGGGTGGATCACAAGGTCAAGAGATCGAAACCATCCTGGTCAACATGGTGAAACCCCGTC